>NC_064408.1:114802500-115082500 GCF_023375975.1 Astyanax mexicanus
ATACATACAGTTAGTAATATATCCTACAGTCAGAAACACGACAGACTCAGGAAATATTTATGCATTCTAACACATTGCTCAGGGCTATGTTTTAAATATTGGCTTTCTGGGCTGTGCAAATTCATGATGAATGTATTTAACGTCCTGACAATGTTTTAATTTATTAAAAGTTGTCTGATGAAGAACTGATTTATGCTATGTTCCAGTCTGCGTAGGGGTGATGTGCTAGATGTGTTTGTGTGACTGTAGGTGTGTGTGTATGTGTGTTTGTTAATTTAATGTCACTTAGAGAAAGGCTCCTACCTTTCTTGCTAATGGTGATAATGATAATCTTAACACCTAAAACACTGACGGGTCAGTGATGTTTACGCAGTAAAGTAGCCTAATGTACTGAAGTTAACAGTGACAGTTGGGCTGTCTATTAGCTGTGGGATAGTAAACACCAGAGACTGCTTGAAGCAAAAGGTAGGAAGGTTGATTGGTGGATGGGTTGGTAGGTAGATTGATGGGTAAGGAGTTGGGTAGGTAGGAAGGTTGATTGGTGGATGGGTAGGTAGGTAGGTTGATGGGTAAGGAGTTGGGTAGGTAGGTAGGGTGGGAGGTTGGTAGGTAGGGAGTTGGTTAGGCAGGTTGGTAGGAAGGGAGTTGGGTAGGTAGGGTGGGAGGTTGGTAGGTAGGTAGGTTGGTAGGTAGGGAGTTGGGTAGGCAGGTAGTTAGGTAGGTAGATAGGTTGGCAGGGAGTTGTGTAGGTAGGTAGGTTGGTAGGGAATTGGGTAGGCAGGTAGGTAGGTAGGTTGGTAGGTAGGGTGTTGGTTAGGCAGGTAGGTAGGCTGGTAGGTAGGGAGTTGGGTAGGCAGGTAGGTAGATTGGTAGGTAGGGAGTTGGGTAGGCAGGTAGG
This sequence comes from Astyanax mexicanus, assembly GCF_023375975.1. Lineage (NCBI taxonomy): Eukaryota > Metazoa > Chordata > Actinopteri > Characiformes > Acestrorhamphidae > Astyanax > Astyanax mexicanus. The sequence goes on from NC_064408.1 coordinate 114,803,399, forward strand.
TAGATTGGTAGGTAGGGAGTTGGGTAGGCAGGTAGGTAGATTGGTAGATAGATATGTTAATAGGTGGGTGGTTGGGTAGGTAGGAAGGTTGATTGGTGGATGGGTTGGTAGGTAGATTGATGGGTAAGGAGTTGGGTAGGCAGGTAGGTAGATTGGTAGGTAGGGAGTTGGGTAGGCAGGTAGGTAGATTGGTAGGTAGGGAGTTGGGTAGGCAGGTAGGTAGATTGGTAGATAGATATGTTAATAGGTGGGTGGTTGGGTAGGTAGGAAGGTTGATTGGTGGATGGGTTGGTAGGTAGATTGATGGGTAAGGAGTTGGGTAGGTAGGAAGGTTGATTGGTGGATGGGTAGGTAGGTAGGTTGATGGGTAAGGAGTTGGGTAGGTAGGTAGGGTGGGAGGTTGGTAGGTAGGGAGTTGGTTAGGCAGGTTGGTAGGTAGGGAGTTGGGTAGGTAGGGTGGGAGGTTGGTAGGTAGGTAGGTTGGTAGGTAGGGAGTTGGGTAGGCAGGTAGTTAGGTAGGTAGATAGGTTGGCAGGGAGTTGTGTAGGTAGGTAGGTTGGTAGGGAATTGGGTAGGCAGGTAGGTAGGTAGGTTGGTAGGTAGGGTGTTGGTTAGGCAGGTAGGTAGGCTGGTAGGTAGGGAGTTGGGTAGGCAGGTAGGTAGATTGGTAGGTAGGGAGTTGGGTAGGCAGGTAGGTAGATTGGTAGGTAGGGAGTTGGGTAGGCAGGTAGGTAGATTGGTAGGTAGAGAGTTGGGTAGGCAGGTAGGTAGGTTGGTAGGTAGGGAGTTGGGTAGGCAGGTAGGTAGATTGGTAGGTAGGGAGTTGGGTAGGCAGGTAGGTGGGTAAGTAGGTATGTTGGTAGGTAGGGAGTTGGATAGGCAAGTAGGTTGGTAGGTAGGGAGTTGGGTAGGCAGGTAGGTAGGTTGGTAGGTAGGGAGTTGGGTAGGCAGGTAGGTAGGTTGGTAGGTAGGGAGTTGGGTAGGCAGGTAGGTAGGTAGGTTGATAGGTTGGTTGGTGGGTGTTTAGGGAAGTGGGTTGGTACTCACTTTATTGACCGCAAAGGAAATTGCAGCTTTGCAGTAGCAATACAAACACACATACCTTCAGATATATTAAGGATAAAAATAATACATGCTTTAGAGCCTGACAAGTATATATTACCATATTTACACAAGAATATAAATAGAATGTTTAGTTTTTCACAAGAATATATGAGTTAGTTTAAATAGTAATAGGAATATCAGCAGATTTACAATTTAAAGTGCACAGGGCAGTAAAGTGACAATACAGTGGCAGATTATAATATATTGCACAGTGAGTAATAACAATACACTTTTTCACAGTAGTTTCCCGTAATTTCACTGGTGTTGCTCTTTAACGAGAGATAAGATGTTCTTACATTCTTTGCAGTTTTACACAGAATGACAGGATTACAGGTTCTCACTCAAAATGGTGTCTAAAAATAGCTGAATATGTAATTTATAACTTTTTTTGTTCCAGACTGCTCAAGTCTTTGAAAACCCAAAGTAAGTGAAAGCTAAGAGAAAGAGCTCATGTAATTATAGTTATATATATACTGTAGTTATAATTTCTAAGTGCGTTTCTTGAGTCAGAGATGTGAGTAATGGCTGGTACAGGATTTTCTACTGTATATCAGTCAGAGTTTATGATATGTGTGAAGCAGCTTGTGGGTGGCGGCCTCGTCTGAGCCACCCACCACCCTGTCAACTGAAAGAGCTACCGGTGACTGAGCAGCCACCAAATCTGAGAGCAGAAATCCTTTTCTGAGAGTATTTAAAGTCTTAGCGAGAGGACTTTGAAGCAGTTCTGTGGGGCTTTTTGAGAGACATTTGATAGTGCTACAATGCTCTCATCAAGAGAAGCTTGGGAACATAACATGCTTGTCGCTTTTATAAACCAGGGGGGTTTAGAGTTAAACTGTTTTTGCTTTTCATTTAAGAATCAGGTTCTTAATAACATAGTTTAAGTCTTTTCATATTACATTTAAGAATCCTTTGTAGGAGTAGCACACACTATTGTGCATTGATAAAGAACTTGTGTTTAAAGCAGTTTGTTTGCTTTGCAAAGGGTACAGGGTTTGTAAATGTACAAAAAAAACCTATTACACTATAAAGCCTTAAATAAGCATTTTATTACAATCAATTCAACACATCTTCAGCCAAGTTTTAAAGAGAGGAGACTTACCTTACTTACCAGAGCAACATGATCCAGCATTCTCTCATATTCAAATTTATTTATATAGCTATAGGGATGTCTCAATCAGGTTATTTTGCCACAATCTGATCTTTTAATGCTGAGTATCTGATATGATTCACGCAGTTTAGATAAGATGTGCTGCTGATTAACACCATATCAATGACGAGATAACATAAATTTCCTATGGGTTCAATTAAGGATCTATTAGGACTGGGCGATATATCGAGATTTAAAAAATATCTAGAGAGAGCAGGTGACAGAGAAACCTAATGTTACAGCTCATTTCCAGATGGTTTGGATTCAGCGAGTCAGATGAGCAGCAGAATAAGGTATTTTGTAGAGCGGGGTCAGTAATAGGCAGACCTGGTCCACTATTGAGAACTAATTTTTTTCGACAGGGTTTATTTTGAACTTTACTAGCCGTTGACGGAGGTTTTGCAGTGCGGAAAACTCAAAGGCCAATCGCCTGCGTTCTAAATAAAGTGTAGCGTGCACAGAGGAGAGATACGAAGCTCATTCAGACTCTGTTCTCTATAAAACACACACAGTGACGGCAGAACCCGACTTTCAGCCAAACAGCAGCACGTCTCATGTTCAGAGGCATCACCACTGAACTAAACACTGATCTTTAGAGCAGACACACTCACTAACCTGAACTGACCAATCAGCTCCTTCACATGTGTATGAGAATAGACCTGACACTGCTTCAGCCCAGATTTACAGAAAACTCAAACTGCACTTTTTATTTACTTTTTTCTTAAGCACTTTAGATGCTCTTTTTCCAAAAAGACAGATATGCCTTGTTTTAAGGCTATTTTAGTGGAAAAAACTATAATTATAATTAGTATAATTTAAAATGACTTTCAGTTGTTGATCATATAAAATGCTTCTAGAACTGCTAGGCTACTCTAATATACAGGATACGGCACTGAATTATGAAAGTATCAATATGAAATTTGGAACATGTAGCTTTGTCTCAAAAGTATCTTTTTGATATTACCTTATGGGATGAAAAATATCGAGATAAATATCGTATATTGCAATTCAGAAAAATATCGAGATATAGTTTTTGATCCATATTGCCCAGTCCTACTATCTATCTGATTAATGTATTAGTGGCATTTTTCGTAACGCTAATCATGGCACTTGTTCAAGGACAAAGTCCAGCCCTTCAGCAAAAACAGCCAGTTAGCATCATCATTGTGCAAAGAGCGTGGGATAGATCTGCTCTGGAGATCTGCGCAGGCGCAGTAGCTATAACAAGGTGACAAATCTGGTTTTTGTGCGGTTTGTGAGTTTTTTTTATCAGATTTTATTAGTGATTCAAAAATATGTTTTTGACATGGTAATCAGAAGTCTCTCCACATTCAGACAGATGGAAGGCTGGTTTTGTATGACTGGCGCCCGGTCGCATTGCAAAGATGGCCACTGAGTAAACTGACATGCCTATAAGGACTTTGTTAATACTGAAGCAAGTAACTTAATTTTCAGCAACATTTCACATAATATTAATATATTATATGATATTCTGAAATTATTTTAGCTCAGTAGTGACCTTTTTAAGTTTCTGTTTTATACTTTGTTTCTTATCTTATAATCATGTCAGACTGGCTTATCTTATTATTTAGCTCCCAGTTCCTTTAAAACACTACAGTCACACTTGTGTGTGTGTGTGTGTTTGTGTATGTATGTGTGTGTTTCCACTCTGATCTAAACATGCCGTTCAGTCTTAGATTACAATAAAATGTAATATAATTTCAGATACTTTGTTAGATTTTTATGCTCCACTGTTAAATAGTTGTACACTGCAGAAAAAGAGCACCATCTACTCACTCAGAGAGAGCAATGTCAATTATGCTCTCCCAGGAGTCTGGCAGCTGATGGCAAGCTGCATGACTGGGATTCGAACAAGTGATCTCCCGATCATAGTGGCAGCACTGGACCACTCTGTTTATTTTAAAGCTGTGCTATGTGACAACATGAACTATCCTTTTTAATTGGGAAAACTGTCCAAACATGACAGCAAACTACAAGCAAATGTACACCACTGTGCTTTCTCTGCCATAGTTTATATAGTAAACTGTGCTCCTGTGCCCTGAGCACAGTGGAACGACCTGACAAAACACATCTCAATATATTCAGCTACCATTCCCTGCATTTTATGTTCTGTAGGTGATGTGCAGCTCTATTCCTGAGAGACTCCTCATGTATCTGTGTTTTAGTGTTTGCTCTGTTTCAGTTCCCAGAATCTGATATTCACACACTCTACCTGGCTCAGGTGCGCTTGGAGCTGAGGTAAAAAAAAATAATAAAAAAGAAAAAGTGGACCAGCTGGAGGTCTTTAGGGACTGCTTACAGAAGCTGCACTGCTGCTGCTGAAATACCACACAGCTCTTAGCGTACCTGGCTAAAAAATGAATCACTTAACACATTGCCAGTGTTCTTGTAAAATTATGTGCACGGTTGTAAATATGCTGCCTCTAAAAAGCTGAGCACACACTTCCTTCTTCTGAAAAAAGGACTAATGTTTTATTTTCTCTGCTGCATTTAAATGCAGTGAGAGTAAAAGGAATAGTTCAGTGAAAAAGAATTCAGTGATTAATCTCTGAGCCCAGATGCAGCCGATCAGCCAAGATACTTTGGTATCTGATGTGCGCTTATTTAGATAACAGAAAAATAGGCTAGGCTAATACTGCTAACAAATGCTGCAGTTCAAACAGTAAACAGTAGTTTTACCTTGGTGTATATAAACCAAACATCGAATTGTCCCTCAAACCGTTTCAAACACATTCACTTACCACATTGGAGCACTTTGTACATGGACATGCCAAAAATAATGGAATTAAAACTAGTATTGTCATTTGCCATATTCCACAGAAGCTAAAGAAAGCTACCCTGACCGGTGCGGTATGTATGTGGGGTCTCCTGCATTGAATATGTATTTGATTTCTTGTCTGTTTCCTTTGGATAATTCTAGCTATCATAATTTCGTAAAAAGATGCATATAAAGGCCACATCTGACCGTAAACTGCTGGTTTAAAAAAAATATATAGTAGCTTACCAGAAAAAGTTGCAAGAGTAAAGTCATAATTTTAAAAGGGAAAAGTAAATTAATTACTTGGCTGCCAGTTTAGGAGTCTCTGAGGAAAAGGAACATTTTCCGGTCATGATCTGTTACAGGGCTGCTGTGATTACCATCAGTTAGTTGCATTTATAAGTTGCTGCTTGTTAATGCTGTAGTGTTGCAGTTAGATAATACAGTGTCCAGATTTTGCAGTGGAAGTGTTGTTACTGGTAACCTAGCCTATATTGCTCTTCAGCTTCGGCACAAAACATATATTAGCCACAATATTATATAAGCTGCAGTGCAGTGTCAAAGCATGTAAAAAAGTAGATGCTTACTTATAGCCTGGAAATAACAGTATTCTATGATATTAACTTTCTATGTCATTTATGTGATTTACTAGTAGTAGAGTTAAGAAAGTGTCTACAACAATATAGAAGACAAATATGTGTTCATTATTTACATCTTGTACTGAATAAACACATGGGGCTCTGTTTTACAACCTGTGCAAAGCGCATTGCGATGCTCATTGCTATCTTACACTCAACAGTCAACAATCTATTTTAACACTTCTTGCCTGTGTCGTTTAAAAAGCAACGGTGCTTCTGAATATATCAACGCATAAGGGCATGGTGGTTTGGAAGTGAGGTGTGTTCAGGTCAATTTCTAGCTTATTGCTATCTTGGCAGCAGAAAACAATCGAGCCGTGCACAGCCTACTTTTCCTGTTACAATATCAAACTGACATGCCCTAAATGAAGCTCCACAGTGTGCAGTTGATGGCTCGCCTATAGATCCCTAAAATAGTGCCTTTAGTTTGGAAACATGGTACACTACTAAAAACATCTGAAAAAAATGTATTTTTAAGTTAATTAAGAAATTAATTTTAAGACAAACCTCAGTTGCTACCACATGATATGTAAGGCCACATCCAATTTATCTGGATCAAAATCCCTAAAATAACAAAAAAATACATTTTAGAATGTGTGCACAAGATTCTGAATGTTTCGACAGTTGCAAAAGACACTCTTATTTTCTATGTTTTAAAATAACCCTGTTTGAAAACCCTCACATGTCATCGACCCGTTTAGTGTGGTAAGATGTTACAAAAAGGCAAAGAGGAACATGCTGTAAAAGCTAGGTGTCCCAGCAGTGCACATTAAGCAATCAACACTTTTATGCTAACTGAGAGGAGCTTGCGTCTGCTAAGTTTCTATAACTCGTCTGGTTGCTAAGTTACTGGATGCACATGATAGTGTCTGAAAGCTTTTTATTTTTAAATCTCTGCTTCTCCATTCACAGCTCTGTTTAGTGATGTGGAGGATGGAGGGAACGCTAGATGGGAGGGGTGTTTTTTTCATTACATGCAGTTTTATTTCAAGTCCAAGCTTCTTAGTATAGCGGCTTGTTGCTTGTTCCTTGTTCTTCTGGATTCAAGGGCATTAAAAAAAGAGAGTTTATTCTGCTTGTGTTGGAGTTACTGTGTCTACTACCCAAAGAGGGCTTTCTGCTAGATTTTGAAACATCGCTGTGAGGATTGGATTGCAATTAGGCACAAAAGGGTCAGTGAGAGCAAGATGTTAGATGATCTTCACCTTAGCTTATCTCCAACTCCACAACTCATAGCAATGGAATCAATATTAATCCACTTTCGTAATCATTCCTATGGTATAGATGTACTATATGTCTAAATATTTATATGGACACTCCTTCTAATAAATGCTGCATTCAGCTGCTTTAAGTTGCACCCATTGGTGTGTCAAGATGTGCAAATGCACACACTTGTCTAGCACATAAACTTGAATCTATTGACACCATGCCTAATGTTAGGTATGGGCTAGAGGGATATAAAGCCCTTAGTATTGAGCTGTGGAGCAGTGGAATAACTGTGATCTCTGGAAGGATGATGCTGGAAGGATCTGCCTGGCCATACACTCTAATAATTGGTTGGACCGTCTTTATCTTTGATTGCATTGACGCATTCACTGTGGCATTGTTTCAATAAGCTTCTGCAATGCCACAAGATTTTTTTATTTATTTTTGATCATTTATTCTTCCTGTTAACCTTCACTTCGAATAGCATTGCAATCCCACACTTCCTTCTCAGTATTTTTGTGATGATGAGTGTAATATTTTGGAGTTGCTTCCTGTGTGGTAGCTCCGTTTTCCTCTGTATGATGTGGGGAATTACCGTTTTTTGCGGTTAACTTTTTAGTTTGAAAGCCAAATACAGTCATTAACTTAGATCACGACAGCTGAGCATGTAAATACACAGCAGCCTTTCATGTAGAAATCATCATTCATCATATAAATAGCCCTCATATCCGCTGCGATGATGCAATTCCTCTCTGAGCTTTGCCATAATATTACAGATCCAAGCTAGCGGTGGTTTATGTTTGTGTTTGATAGCAGTAACAGATTCATCTTGCACATTTCATATGCCAACAGCCAAGCTGCAGTTTTATACTCTATGATGCAGAGTTTATTTACAGTGACTTTCAGTAAAAATATGAACCGAGCCTCAGTATCTGTTTTACTGCAGTTAGAGCCTCAGTCTGTTTGAGAGAAGGTTAAAAAAAGTAGTTCACAAAGAATAGAAATGAAGAGCAAATAGCATAGAAATACATACTGTGATGTAAAAAAAATCTCTTAAAAACCTTTGTAAATTTTTAGCATATATGTTGAAGATTTACAGTAGAAAATGTACAGGGGTTGGACAATGAAACTGAAACACCTGTCATTTCAGTGTGGGAGGTTTTATGGCTAAATTGGAGCATCCTGGTGGTTAATCGTCATTAATTGCACATTGCACCAGTAAGAGCAGAGTATGAAGGTTTAATTTAGCAGGGTAAGAGCACAGTTTTGCTAAAAAAATATTGCAATGCACACAACATTATGGGTGACATACCAGAGTTCAAAACAGGACAAATTGTTGGTGCACGTCTTGCTGGTGCATCTGTCACCAAGACAGCAAGTCTTTGTGATGCATCAAGAGCCACGGTATCCAGGGTAATGTCAGCATAACACCAAGAAGGACCAACCACATCCAACAGGATTAACTGTGGACGCTGTAAGAGGAAGCTGTCTGAAAGGGATGTTCGGGTGCTAACCCGGATTGTATCCAAAAAACTTAAAACCCCGGCTGATCAAATCACGGCAGAATTCAGTGTATGTTAATGTTAAACATTACAAAAGTTTTCAAGATGTATGGTTAAATATAAGGACATTTATTTATTTATTTTTTTTTTCTAATATTGAGAGATGGAGGTAATATAAGTGAGCACATAAAACTGAAGAACTGCTTTTACATAATTTGCAACAGAATGATTGCACTGCTACAGTAAACATTAAACATACTTTTTAACAAGTGCATTTTTATTTGTGTTGTTAGTTGGTCTCATTTAGGTTCTATAAAATGTGTTTTGTACATTCTGATGACTTTAAGATAAAATAGAACAAGTTTTACATAAATCACACTCACGTAATGAGCACTATATTTTTTGTTGATTATATGTATATGTCTTATTGTCAAGTCATTTAGGCTTGCGGTAATGCAAATATGACCAGCTGACCCAGCCAGCATATAGTTTACACACACTTAGCAACACAAAACATAGTAACTTGCTATTATAGCCTTCAACACTGAGGCCAGGCTATAGTTAACTATTATATATAACATAAACAAATCTCAAGAAAAGGCAGCAGCAGCCTGTGGGGAATGACTACGATGACACTGATGTTATATTAGAGATGTGAGGACACACCCAATATGCAAATAGCATGACCAACATCAGGGGAAAGCCCCTGCATAATTGCTCAGTAGACCCTGTTCAACTAAAGAATCTATCTGAGCATGTGCAGTTTGTAATTTTTGCCAACATAAATTATTTAGTTAAACCAACTTTTAACAAGAAACGTAATAATGTTAGCAAAGCCATTTTGTTTGCTACAGTTAAAATCTTAAATCTTAAATCTTAATTTTAAAGAGAATAATTTAAAGTTTAGTTTTTACAGTGTAGTCCTGAAAGTTAATAATGCATTACACAATATTTTGCCTATACAAAAACAACACCGAAGCATGTCCACAGATGGAGCCTAGACTGTACTGCATGTGCGAACAATTTAATAATATACAAATGGAAGAGATAATAAGATCTATAAAACTTGCATTCTAAACTCAGAGAATCTTCTGACTTTCCTAGTAGGAATTCCGACCTGTGGAAGCGCTCTAGTTAAAAATTCTTACTTTGAGCTTGGTAATTTTGACATCCGAGCTCAAACACTGTTATTTGTAATATTATCACAACTCTTACTGTGTGTTTATCATGAAAACTCATATTGTGAGTTCTGTGAACAGTCAATCTGTGTCTTCTGTTCAGGAGTTTCCTGATAAGACTCTAATCTCACTCTCAGGTTTGTATCACCCCTGTACGAGCCTCTCTCTGTTTAATCTCACGTTGCGGGGGGCTATTGAACTAGCGGGCAGCAGGAGCCAGCAGGCAGTACTGTATAAAGATTAGATGAGCCCACGATGGGCGTGTTTATTTACAGTACTCCAAGGGAGAAGTGAGCGAGGGTGGAGGGTGGGGAGGGTCTTTGGGGAAGCGGGATGGGTGTCTGAAGGAGGCGATCGGTGTCGCCAGCGGGTAGACTAGAGGAGAAGTCAGCTCGTCCCCAGGAGTCTGTGAGCCTCTTAAGATAGCACCATCAATTGTCTGCTGAAGCAAAGGAAGAGAGGGACTGACAGGGAGAGAGAGAGAGAAAGAGAGAGAGAGAGAGAGAGAGAGAGACATGAGAGAAGAGAAAAAAATATATGTAGAACACATGGCCGGTAGAGACGGTTCCAATATTTTTCCCATGCTAGCTATATTTCCACTAATTTCTTCTGCAAATTATGCATAAGATGAAATTACATAGATAAACAAACATGGTACATTGGTTGGACAATGAAACTGAAACACCTGTATTGTCTCAAAGGACAGTTCTGGTGGAAACAGGAGAGTTCACACGGCACATTGAATTCTGCCGTGATTTGATCAGCCGTGGTTTTATGTTTTTTGGATACAATCCGGGTTAGCACCTGAACATCCCTTTCAGACAGCTTCCACTTACAGCGTCCACAGTTAATCCTGTTGGATGTGGTTGGTCCTTCTTGGTGGTATGCTGACATTACCCTGAATACCGTGGCTCTTGATACATCACAAAGACTTGCTGTCTTGGTCGCAAGTGCGCCAGCAAGACGTGCACCAACAACTCAGTTTCAGTTTTATTGTCCAACCCCTGTAGATAGTTTCATAATTTTTTAAGAGGATGAGCACCTAAAAGTACTCAAGCAGCTGATACTACTCAAACACAACTAGCATAACTGGCATATGTAGCTTTTTTATTTCTTCTCCAGTAGTCCATCCATCATACTGTTCTGGGATTTGCTCTCTGAAACACAGGGGCTGAAAGTCAACTGCCTGCTTGAGGTCAGCACCTTGGACAGCACCCAGTTGGCTTGTAGAGCATGAATAAAAACTAACATGTAGAATATAATAAAGTTGTTTGTTTCCACTGTTTTTACATCTTAGATGAGGCTTTACAGTTGACTTTAAATCATTGTGGTGAGGATTTGATAGCTTTCAGCCAGAAGTATTGGTGTATTGGTGGGGTCAGGTACACTGTAAGCCTGGACAAGTTGATTTTACCTAAATAGTTTGAGGTAAGTCGTTGCCTCATTTTTTTAAAAATAATGTTTAATGAAAACTTGATTTAATTAGACTTTAAGATTGTGGTTATTTTGCCTGCAGTGTAAGTTAATTTAATTAATGTATTTTAAGTAATATCAAGTGCTTTACACAAAAACTCTACTTTAAGTGGAGTGTATTGTCAGGTGGTAAAATAGATGACTGGATAGAGAGATACATTAGTTTTGATTTCATTAAAGTAAAATCTAGATTTTAAAAATAAATGCTATAGATTCTGTGATGACTACACACCAATAGTAAGTGCCAGAAACTGGGGGACACACCCATTATGCATATAGAGTGTGCCAAACGCCAGTAGAAAATAAGAGGTCAATGCCAACAGACTAAACAGTTGTCAGTTGTTTTAGCTCAGATCTAATATCTCCATTTCAATGTTTATGTGGCCACAAATGTCCTCCTATTTAAAAATAGTTGAGAAATATTTGGAAATATATATTTTTTAAGTGAAATAGACTTATTATAACTTACAAATTGTAGGTTAACAGTTTAGTCCACCACCACAGATAGTTATATGTAGTTACACTCCTCTATAACTCTCTATCCAATGTTTGGCATTAGATATGACAATCTTGAAGATTGTACAAGCTGTGGTTGCAGATGAACTAAGACTAGACTAAACCTGTCCCAAAATCCAGCCCATATTGTATTAAACAGTGAATTCAGTCAGCTGTGTACGTGGTGAGAATGTTAACAGGGAACAGGTTGTGTAACATAACAGATCGTCTTAATGCAAAATAATACAAAATGCTATTTTGGTTATGACCCAAAGAGCTTGTGACAGTTAGAATTAAATTATACCTTTATCAATTGCCATCATCATCATATTCATCATTCATCAGGAGTCATCACTGTTGTAAGGGTCATTGGCATCGCATTGTCATCACACTGTATTGTGTTCAGCTCGTTCTCATTATTAACACACAGTATAAAGAGAAGTGTGTACCCCAGCGGTTCTGCCTCTGGGGGGCTGAGCTTCAGAAAGCTGCTCTTTGTCATGAGAACGATGTGCTGAATCATCCTGATCATTTGAGCTCAGAGGACAGATTGAATACAGATTGGCCTCCACCAGGAGCTGCTTTTATTTAATTCATTATTTATTTCTGTCCAGTATAAAAAAGTAAAGGAACCCGTGGAGAGCAGCTAGATTTGCTTTGATAGAGAATCGAATGACTTCATTTCAGTGACAGCAGTCTTCTTATGGAAGGATGCAGAGCATGTACCTGTTAGTCTGTGGAGGACTCATTGGCTTCTTTTGCCACATTCCTATGTTTTGCAATGTAGTCCAAATGATGGCTAACACTTTACAATAAGGGTCACAAATAACAGTAACTTACCACAGTAATAAAATTGTTAAATGTCAGGGGTGTCCAAAGAGTCTAAAAGCAGAGAGAGTGCGCAGTTGTAGTGCAGAAAAACGGGCCAAAGAGTCTAAAAGCGGAGAGGGTGCTCAGTTGTAGCGCAAAAAAACAGGCCAAAGAGTCTAAAAGCGGAGAGGGTGCTCAGTTTTAGCGCAGAAAACGGGCCAAAGAGTCTAAAAGCAGAGAGAGTGCACAGTTGTAGCGCAGAAGAATGGGCCAAAGAGTCTAAAAGTAGTGAGAGTGCTCAGTTGTAGCGCAGAAAAACAGGCCAAAGAGTTTAAAAGCAGGGAGAGTGCACAGTTGTAGCGCAGAAGAACATGCCAAAGAGTCTAAAAGCGGAGAGGGTGCTCAGTGTTAGCGCAGAAGAACGGGCCAAAGAGTCTAAAAGCGGAGAGGGTGCTCAGTTTTAGCGCAGAAAAACGGGCCAAAGAGTCTAAAAGCAGAGAGAGTGCGCAGTTGTAGCGCAGAAAATCAGGCCAGAGAGTCTAAAAGCAGAGAGAGTGCACAGTTGTAGCACAGAAAAACGGGCCAAAGAGTCTAAAAGCGAAGAGGGTGCTCAGTTGAAGCACAGAAAAATGGGCCAAAAAGTCTAAAAGCAGAGAGAGTGCACAGTTGTAGCACAGAAAAAGGAGCCAAAGAGTCTAAAAGCAGAGAGAGTGCTCGGTTATAGCACGGAAAAACGGGCCAAAGAGTCTAAAAGAGGAGAGGGTGTGCAGTTCATGAAATGAAACATCAATTAGAAAAATCTTAGATAGTCAAAGATAGATAAAGATAGTAAGTCAAGTAAAATGGTGTGTAAATGAAAGTAATCAGGAAAATGTATTATTTAAAGTGGTATATTTCATTATTTGTTTTATTACAGAGTGTGTGGCCCGTGACTTCAAATATATTTCTCCTTTTGGCCCCCAACAAAAAAAGTTTGGACACCCCTGGTTTAAGTAATGTCTGAACTAGTCATTCATTCTGTCTTAAGTGCTGTTAATGAAAGTCAAACCTGAAAACTCAGTTCTCTTTTTCACATGTAGTCAGTATGCTTTGATTCACAAGTTTATACAGTGGCTTGCAAAATTATTCATACCACTTGAACTTTGCCATATTTTGTCACATTACAACCACAAACAAAAATATATTTCATTGGAATTTATTGGAAAGACCATTCAGCCCCCTTTTCTCTGAGTTCAACCCATTGCATTCAGAAGTTGCCTGATGATTGTTAATGACTAAAAAGAGTCCACCAATATTTAATCTAATCTCAGTACAAATACAGCTGCTCTGTGATGGCCTCAGAGGTTGGTTAAGAGAGTATTGGCGAGTAAACAGCATCATGATGTCCAAAGAACTCACCAGACAAGTCAGGAATAAGGTTGTGGAAAAGTTTAAAGCAGGCTGAGGTTATAAAAAGATTTCCCAAGCTTTGAACATCTTACAGAGCACTGTTCCATCCATTATCCGGAAATGGAAAGAGTATGGCACAACTGTAAACCTACCAAGACTGAGCACTGATCAGAGATGCAGCCAAGAGGCCCATGGTGACTCTGGATGAAATGCAGAGATTCACATCTCAGGTGGGGGACTCTGTCCACAGGACAACTATTAGTCATACACTGCGCAAATGTGTCTTTATGGGAGAGTGGCAAGAAGAAAGCCATTGTTAAAAGATAAAATAAAAAAGTCCCATAAAAAGTCCTGTTTGCAGTTTACCAGAAGCCATGTTGGGGACTAAGCCAACACATGGAACAAGGTGCTTTGCTCAGATGAGACCATAATTAATCTTTCGGCCAAAATGTGAAATGTTATATGTGGCAGAGATTTAACACTGCACATCAATCTAAACACACCATCCCCACTGTGAAACATGGTGGTGGCAGCATCATGCTCTGATTCTCTGGTCGGAGTTGATGGGAAGATGGATGGAGCCAAATTAGGGGTGTGACGAGATCTTGTGGCACGAGATCTCGCGAGATTAAAACAGACGATATTTCTCGTCAGGCTTAAACCTGTCTTGCGGGGCAAAAAAACAGTTAAGTGTGGACTTTTTAAGAGGGATCTGGCAACCCAGTAGCGATAGCGATAGAGTGTGGTGGCTGAGGAGTGAGAGCATCTCTCAGCAGAAGAGGAAAATTCGGGCATTTGTATAGAAGACGCTTCTGCTACTTTTAAGTTGTGTGTCTGGCTGCATTTTGGCTCCAGTGGAAACAATAAACGGTAACAGAGTGACCAACAAGACACAAAACATATGTAAATACTGTAAGTAAATCCTACATGTGACTGTTTCATAGGCAGTTGTACTAATCCCTTAGCTCTGTACTGTATTTAAAAGAAATTTTCTGTCTCTGTTTGCACTTCAAGCATAGTCTTAATATGACTGGTTATGGTTATGCAGAGTTAAATTACAAGAGATTTAGGAGAAAAAAACACAAACCATAGGCTTAATATGACTGGTTATGGTTTACACTTATTGTTTGCACTATATAAGACCTAGAAAAGTTTTATTTTTATTTTTTATTCTTATTTCTATTTCTTATAGAATCAACGTGTGAGAGAAATCAGTCTGTTAAGTTTGCATTATATGATTTTGTCAAATAAAACTCCATTGACGTTTTCTTTAAAATTTTATTTTTAAATCTCGTCTCGTTCTCGTGAACCTAGTATCGTGTCTCGTCTCGTCTCGTGATATTAGTGTCTCGTCACACCCCTAAGCCAAATACAGGGCAATCCTGGAAGAAAACCTGTTGGAGTCGGCAAAAGACTTGAGACTGAGGCGGAGGTTCACCTTTCAGCAGGACAACGACCCTAAACATACAGCCAGAGCTACAATGGAATGCTTTAAAACAAAACATATTCATGTGTTAGAATGGCCCAGTGAAAGTCCAGACCTGAACCCAATCCAGAACTTGAAAACTGCTGTTCACAAACGCTCTCTTTATTTAATCTAACTGAGCTTGAGCTGTTTTGCAAAGAAGAATCTGCGAGAATTTCAGTCACTAGATGTGTAAAGCTGGTGGAGACATACCCTGAAAGACTTGCAGCTGTAATTGCGGCAAAAGGTGGTTCCACAAAGTATTGAATACTTTGAGCTTTGAGGGGCTCAATACTTTGGCACACTTTGGGTTTTTTTTTTTTTGTAAAAAATGTTTTGAATCATGCGTCGTTTTCTTTCTACTTCACAATTGTAAACCTTTTTGTGTTGGTCTTGTTTGTAATGTGACAAAATATGGAAAAGTTCAAGGGGTATGAATACTTTTGCAAGCCACTGTATGTTAATTTGCTAACACTGTAAAATCAGGGTGAGAGTGTGGGACCGGACACATCTGACAACAGCACATGTCACTATTATTATTATTATTATTATTATTATTATGACACACGTGGTTCAGATTAAGCTACACAGCAAAAGAAAAAAAATGAGGTTAAGTTTTATTGCTTCCAGGTGTCTTTGTGAAACTCAGTTAAAGAATGTGCGCACCCTAGAAAACTAGAATACTAATAAATCTACTAGAAGGTACTGGGGACTATTATACTACTATTATTAAATCATTATTGTTAGTAAGGGTGTGCCATTTCATATTGTATACAATATACTAGCAAAATGACACAATAAAAAACTCAACATATTGTGACAATAGTGATGAGAGAGAAAGAAAGAGAGAGGGAGAGCTGTGGAAGAAGCTGTGGGTTAAGCTGTAAAGACTTGTTTCTAGTGACTTTTCTGGAAACAACTTGAGAGAGGTCTAAACAGTGGCTAAATCTAGCCACACATTGCTAAATTGTCTGTGTTTAACCTCTGATTGTTTTGGGGGAGGGAGGCTGGATGGCACATTATGGTGCAGCAAGCCAGACTGGATTTTGCTGTGGGCTGGATGTGGGTTGGATGTGAATTAGGGAGTAGGGGTAATTTTTATTTTTTTATTTTTCTTTTTTCTGTTGATATCGCTCTTTATAAAGATTCTTCCACCCCATACAGAACATACACTCTAATTTATTTAGTCTCTGTGTGAATGGAAATAATAAAAAAAATGGATGAAAATCTGTGTTTTTAATATATCCAGATACTATCCGTGTGAAAAGAGCTCGAAAGGACAAAAACGGTGCAACTGTATCTATTCTATCTGGTCTTGGCTACATGCTAACTCTGAAAGTGGAAGTCAGATAGGTTTAAAAGTAGTAAAAATATGACTAATATGTCTTTGAAAAACTTTCAGTTACTGGCACATCATCCACAGAAGACAAGGCAAGATAACAAGAAGTTCTTAACAGCTTTGTTTCACCTCTTTCACCTATTACTCATTTTTACATAATATTCCTATGCATAATAATACTTTTCTTTAAGTTCATTTAACATCAGTACACCAGTTACCTAAAAAGAAAACCTATAGCCCAGAGGGCCTGTGAGGTTGTTTGAAATGTAATGAACGATAATGAAAAAAAAATAAATAAATAAATAAAATGCTTCTCAGGTGAGCTTTTGTTTACATTCCTCCCCTGTCTCTCTCTCGCATTTGGCGTAACTTTAGTTTTTTCGTTTTTTCACCTGTTCTTGGGCTCCCTTATCTCCTTATAAGGGCGTGTCCCAATTCACTAGCTGGGGCAACAGTAGTATATTGGACTGCGACGGTTGTTGTGCAATTGGGTTCAACAACCCCCTGGGTTGGAGAGCTACTAGTCTGTAGCACTCCATCCCATTACCCTTCATTTTGCAAAACAGATTTTTTTAGTAATGGTTTGGAAAATATCTGGCCCGCGGCCAAACTTAATTACTGACCCCTGCTGTAGCCTATAGTTTTTTTTTTCTTTCCTAAATACCAATATGACTCTGATTGCTTTCTTCAAAGCTTATCTTCCATTTGACAGATTCTCTCTGGTCTCTCAACGTTTGGACCAAGTTGTCAATCACCACTTTTCCACTCTGCAGCACTGAAAACCTGCCATCCTTTTAAAGACACTTGTCAGAGGTAATACATTCCTCTGAGTGTTCATGTGAGTGTTTGTGTGTTTGTATGTGTTATGGATTCATCCCTGGTGACCCTGAAAAACTAGACGTAGCCTCCAAGGGTTGTAAAGAGGGTTGTTGGAGTGATGGACATGGAGCAGAGATTAGATATAGCTTGGCTGGCTGCGTTAGCCAAAGCTACGTTTGTTTTCCCAAACATGTATGAATGAGAGCACTTGAGTGAATGTTGAAATAACCTAAAAACAGGGGTCAGCAATAGGTGGCCCGCGAGCCAGATGTGGCCCGCAAGCATGAAACATCTGGCCCGTGAGGTTGTTTGAACTATAATGAACGATAAAGAAAAAATAAATTAAATAAAACGCTTCTCTGGCAAACTTTTGTGTACACTCCTCCCCTGTTTCTCTGTCGTACTCGGCGTGACTTTAGTTTCCACCTGTTCTTGTTTTTCTGCCTGTTCTTGGACTCCCTATCTCCTTATAAGGGTGTTTTTTCCCGGCCGTGTCCCAATTTACTAGCCGGGGCAGTGGTAGAGTATTGGACTGCGACCCTGACGACACGGATGAGGAGCGGTGTGTTTATTTATTTATTTATTCATTTTTTCTTGGGTTTACCTGCTTTGAGATCAACTGTTTTGCAATTGGGTTCAACAACCCTCTGTGCTGAAGAGCTACTAGTCTGTAGCACTCCATCCCATTACACTTCATTTTCCAAAACATTTTTTTTTTTTTTGTGTCCCGCCATGTAATGGCTCGGAAAATATCTTAATTACAAAACTTAATTAGAGACCCCTGATCTAAAATATACATCTTTACCAGTGGTTGTGATTAATCAACTAGTCATGATTAGCTGAAACTCAGTGCTTACCTGTTCAGGAAAAAAATTGCCTCTCTGCATGTGTCTTGTAGTCCTTCTGGGGTCTAAATTGTCTCCATCTATCAAACGCAAACAAAATTGTTTACTCCTTCTTTATTCTGTTTCTAGTCATGCCCTTCTCTTTATTACTGATATGTTTTTTGCCATCTGAAAGATTATCTGGGTAAGGTTTGGACCAAATTGTTTATCTCCACTTATCTACTCTGCAGCCCTGAAAACCTGCCTTCCTTTTAAAGATGCTTGTCAGAGCCGACATTCCTCCGAGTCTTCATAAAGTTGTGTGTGTGTGTTTGTGTGTTTGTATGGGTTATGGATTCATCTCTGGTGACCACAAAAAAACAACACGTAGCCTTAAAGAGGGGAATTGTGGGAGAGCGTTGGGCAGGAGCGGGGAGTCTTTTCTGGCCGTCTGGAGTGTGGTATCCGCTGAGAAAGTGTGGGATGAGTCTGATGCGACTGGAGGGGTGATTCAGAACGCCGTACACAAACCCTGGCTCCTGGAGAGCTTTAATCTGTCATGTACTGCCATCAAATTGTTGGCAGCTATCATTTACCCCTTTTAAGCTTCCTCTAATACTTGGCCGAAACAAAATCTCTTAAGATGACAGACGGCTGTTCCAGAGCTTCCGGTGGAAGCAATTATTAGTTTTAGTATTAATAGGTTGAAGATACACTTGCTGTTTGGCCATGTGCAGTTTTCACAGTCATCTGTTTGTACTGTAACTTAACTGTTCATGTAACTTGTTTCCACTAGAGGCCTCCACCTGCCACAGCAGCACAAACACATCATACAGATGCAGGTAGCCGTTCTTCAAAACTCTCAACCCTTCTGATGCTGCTGAGTTCCTGCACTACCCTAATAGAGCTTAGATTCTCTGCGCCAACCCAACCCAACCCTCCCCCCGGGCCAGGTTAAGCTGAGATTTCCCAACACTTTCCTTGGGTCGGGCTCAAGAAAATAACCTGTGATGTAGGCGTCTGTTTTTTAAGGCTATTTTTTTAAAATTTATATAAAGCTATGGCGTGATAATCACAATATAATAAAGTAACAAATCAAACTGTGTTTTAAAAAAGTTGCACAAGTGCACATAGACTACAAGCTCAATATAAAATATTTGTTTGTTTTTCTATTCTTAAATCATGTTAAATTATATTAGATTAGAGGAAAGTCATTCAGACATCGTTCTTGTAGCCTGATTTACTGATGTTTAGGCCTGTGAATAATGTTTTAATCTTTCAGAGATCTGTTCTTAATAAACATTTTTCTTAAATAATAAGTCTATGCTTCTTTAGTGTTGCAACGTTAATTAACATCATTCTGAACAGATTTTGCTCATTCAAACAGCCTGAAATGTTTTTAAAAAGCTCAGTTTTTAACGTTAAATCGGGATTGAGCTCAAAGGGACAGTGTATGGGGTGGGTCGGGTCAGGCTGGATATTTTGGGACGGATCTAAGCTCTAGACCCTAGAGCTTATTGTGTGTACCGTGCATTTGCGTATTATTTTTTGTGGACATTAGGGCTGTATGATATTACACACACACACACACACACATACACACAAAACAACACAGTGACTGGGGAAAAGCCAGAGCTTGTGGGAATTTGTTTGGTTTTAAAGTGATGGACGAAACATGTCCTCGCAGACCAAACAAGTCCTCGATGTAAGATGTGTTTGAAAACGGTTGCTTTTAAAGGAAGCTGGAAAAACTTGACATTTTTTTAAGCTTAGTAACTCAAAAATGCCTCAACACATCAACATAAACCATATAGCTATATAACTAGAAAGAGCTAGAAAGAAATTCTGCTGATTCTAAAACTACAGCGGCATCGCTCTCCAGTGAAGATCTGTGATCAATTCATCCATTGTGGAAAATACTCAATAATAATCTATCCTTTAAAGTTTCTTTTAAAGTAACTTTGTTTGACTTGTGGTACTGTATTTCTCAGTTTTTCAGAATTATATGCAAAAAAAAAATGATGTATTGATTTTTTTCTATGGAGGTTTGGAGGTACATTATGCCAGTGCTACTTTGAATCTAAGTTGTTAGAGAATGTTCTAAAAAGGTACCTTTTTTGTAGCATTTAAAATGGTATGGTCTGCATTCTACAAACTACAAACGTCTTTTTTGTCTTGCATCTGGTTGTGCTTTAACCCCAAAGGAGGAATTGAAACGAAAACAAAATAAAGGTAAACCTAGTTTTTAACCATTATTTTTAGAATGGGAAAAAATGGGAAAATCTTGATTTTTTTTTTTTTTTGTTGTTGTTGTTTTTGTTTTTAGACCATATCGCAGTATCACTATATCTATCAGCATTATCACACATCACATTTTTATCAGATTTCTTGTTGAGGTTTACTTACATCAAAAAAAGATATTTTATTGCAGTTGGAATGTAGTGAATTTGCATTTGTTCTTGATAAAATTGGTTACAACTCAGTTATTATCACTATAGATCCCATTTCCTTTATAAAATAAACAAATTACAATAAAAATAAAAAAAACAGTAGCAAATGTTTACAGAATCTTGTGAGAAGTGCATAAATGAGTTTTATGGATATTGCATTCTCAAAAACAGTTTGTAAAAGAGAACAGTAGAAAGAAAAGATGTTCAACATGCTTATATGGGACTCGGTTGAGACATGGGTGAGATGTGGGCTAGGTGGGTTTCAGGTGGGCATGGGCTCTGAGTGGGTTTGTACATGTGTTTATACTGGGAACCAGTTGGGCTTCCCAGATGAGACCAATTATCATCAGTCCACCTTAATCCTATATGGGTCCCATCGAGGCACCATGTATATGTATGTATGTATATAACCCAGAAGTGTTTTGATGTTATTTGCTTATTTTTACTTCTCTACTTTTGCGTTATATCAGAGTCTTTCCTTTTGCAGCTCTGGAAGGATGTACACTGATCTTTCTCTCCGCTGAAGATTTATTATCTACCTCTGTCGCTGTCTTTTGTCCAGCCTGTGAGCTGACTCTCTGCCGCTGCTCTGTCCAGAGGTCAGTTGATGCGGCGTGGATAGGAAATAGTCTGCAGTCTCGAGCTGAGCTTCAATGCCCAACAAACCTTGAGCTGCAGCGCTGGCAGTGGAGGTAGGAATGAAGGTTGTCACGAGACATTGAAAGAGAATGTCATACCAGAGCCCTCTGTTAGGCGCCATTTGTACCAGAGAGCATCATAACAAAGAGTGGGGGAACAGGAAGTTGGACAAAGCGGATTCGTGACCATGAAATTACCAATGCTGTTACTTTTGCACTGATTCTAAATGTATTCAGTGGTTTCCTTGTTTTTATGAAGTGTTATAACTTCAGTTTCTGAATCAGTTTCTCTGATTTTGCTATTTATAGGTATATGTTTGATTAAAATTAACATTGCTGTTTTATTCTATAAACTACGGACAACATTTCTCCCAAATTCCAACTAAAATATTGTCATTTAAATCATTTATTTGCAGAAAATGAGAAATGGCTGAAATAACAAAAAAGATGGAGATATTTGAGGCCTCAAATAATGCAAAGAAAACAAGTTTATATTTATAAAGTTTTAAGAGTTCAGAAATCAATATCTGGTGGAATAACACTGGTTTTTAATCACATGTTCTCCTCCACCAGTCTTACACACTGCTTTTGGATAACTTTATGCCACTTTTGGTGCAAAAATTCCAGCAGTTCTGTTTGGTTTGTTGGTTGTGATCATCCATCTTCCTCTTGATTGTATTCCAGAGGTTTCACAAAGAAACTCTAACCACTAATTTCTAAGTGGTCTATTTTTTTTTTTTTTCAGTCCAATAGCATCTCTTATATTTTCAGTTTGCAAGGAAAGGTCTGGTGATGCGGTAGACCATGACATATAGTACCTGTGTCTTCAAGGTAAGTTCTTCAGATAGCAGGAGTATGTGGACGAACATTGTCCTGTTGATCATTGATCGTCTCCGCCAGCGTCTTGAACACTCTTGAACATTTCTTCTGGAAACATTTTTGGGGCTATAAAGAATCATTTAACTGGATTTTTCAGACTATAATGAGCATTTTTTATTTATTTCTTTTTTTTTTTTTTTCTCAAAAAAAAAAACGTCAGTGCGCCTTATGTATGAATACTACCAGTCAGGTATTAAGAAGCAGTAAAGTCACTCTGCTGAAGTACAGCGTTATAAGGGAATTTCAGGGGAGTTATTCCAGCGCTGAGGCTGAGTGCAGTGGCATTAGCATGCAGCTAGCTCTTTCGCTGTTCAGAGAGTGAGTTTATCGGACTGTAGACTGCATGTTTTACTGTGTTAAGACA
The DNA here is from genome assembly GCF_023375975.1 of Astyanax mexicanus. Taxonomy (NCBI): domain Eukaryota; kingdom Metazoa; phylum Chordata; class Actinopteri; order Characiformes; family Acestrorhamphidae; genus Astyanax; species Astyanax mexicanus. The sequence goes on from NC_064408.1 coordinate 114,825,901, forward strand.
AGCAATGTGGGACGAACCGCTAGCTGATAGTGCCCTGGGTTACCAGAACACTCAGGGTCCCTTAGTCTGCTGCTATCGGGCAGCATTTACTACCGCTAACTGCAGCTTGCTAGCACTGCTAACTGCAGCTGGCTAGCACTGCTAACTGCAGCTTGCTAGCACTGCTAACTGCAGCTGGCTAGCACTGCTAACTGCAGCTGGCTAGCGCTGCTTACTGCAGCTGGCAAACGCTGTTAACCGCAGCTGGCTAGCACTGTTAACCGCAGCTGGCTAGCACTGCTACCTGCAGCTGGCTAGCACTGCTAACTGCAGCTGGCTAGCACTGCTAACTGTAGCTGGCTAGCACTGCTAACTGCAGCTGGCTAGCGCTGCTCACTGCAGCTGGCTAGCGCTGCTCACTGCAGCTGGCTAGCGCTGCTAACTACAGCTGGCTAGCACTACTAACTGCAGCTGAATAGTACTGTTTACTGCAGCTGGCTAGCACTGCTAACTGCAGCTGGCTAGCACTGCTAACTGCAGCTGGCTAGCGCTGCTAACTACAGCTGGCTAGCACTACTAACTGCAGCTGGATAGTACTGTTTACTGCAGCTGGCTAGCACTGCTAACTGCAGCTGGCTAGCACTGCTAACTGCAGCTGGCTAGCACTGCTTACTGCAGCTGGCAAACACTGCTAACTGCAGCTGGCTAGGACTACTAACTGCAGCTGGCTAGGACTACTAACTGCAGCTTGCTAGCACTGCTAACTGCAGCTGGCTAGCACTGCTCACTGCAGCTGGCTAGCACTGCTAACTGCAGCTGGCTAGGACTACTAACTGCAGCTGGCTAGCACTGCTCACTGCAGCTGGCTAGCACTGTTAACTGCAGCTGGCTAGCACTGTTAACTGCAGCTGGCTAGCACTGCTCACTGCAACTGTCTAGCACTGCTCACTGCAGCTGGCTAGCACTGTTAACTGCAGCTGGCTAGCACTGTTAACTGCAGCTGGCTAGCACTGCTCACTGCAGCTGGCTAGCACTGCTCACTGCAGCTGGCTAGCACTGTTAACTGCAGCTGGCTAGCACTGTTAACTGCAGCTGGCTTGCACTGTTAACTGCAGCTGGCTAGCACTGCTAACTGCAGCTGGCTAGCACTGTTAACTGCAGCTGGCTAGCACTGCTAACTGCAGCTGGCTAGCACTGCTCACTGCAGCTGGCAAACACTGCTAACTGCAGCTGGCTAGGACTACTAACTGCAGCTGGCTAGGACTACTAACTGCAGCTTGCTAGCACTGCTAACTGCAGCTGGCTAGCACTGCTCACTGCAGCTGGCTAGCACTGCTAACTGCAGCTGGCTAGGACTACTAACTGCAGCTGGCTAGCACTGTTAACTGCAGCTGGCTAGCACTGTTAACTGCAGCTGGCTAGCACTGCTCACTGCAGCTGGCTAGCACTGTTAACTGCAGCTAGCTAGCACTGCTAACTGCAGCTGGCTAGCACTCACCCAAGATACTGGAATTCTAAGATTACTGTAAATAAACCGAAGTGCTTTACTTACCCTAATCTGTGTAGATTAATATTCAGAGCTCATTTGACTTTGAAAGAAAAGTTTTTTTAAGAATGACAGTTTTCTTTACCTCTGCGTCTCCTCCAGTGGGAGATCTGCTGAATTAGAAGGAAAACATGGCAACACCCCTGTTCCTTATCGAGTGTCACTTAACACACCTTATAATCTGGTGCGTTTTATAATCTGTAAAATACGGTAAGTGTAATACATAATGTAATTAAATGTGAGTGGAATTTATTAACAACTATGCAATTAATTATGCATTTAAAGGACAGGAACTCAACCTGACAGTAGTAATATTTTAGCTGGTATGTGTTCTAATTTTTCATGCATCGGTTTTACTTGATTGTTAACTTAATTGCCTTCTAACTTAACATGAATATGTACCAAGATAAAGTGAATGAAATGCTCACTGTGTAAAAAACTCATGTCCACTGCTCTGGCAGTCGATCACAAGTTAAAAAAGTGTAAAGTTAAAAGCTGTGAACAGCTCAGCATCTCTGCTCATCTGGAACGTTGAGTAATTAATGCTCTGTCCCTTTGGTGCTAGATATCAGCGAGATCCTGATATTAAAGCAGTACTTTAAAGCTGTAGCCTACAGAAACTGTATCTTCTTAAGTGAGTTTCCTGTCTGCGTTATTTGGTCGATATTGCTGCAATTCTCTGGTGGATGGCGGTGTGTGAAATGATGATTTGACAGCCCTGTCCACATGGAATGACCGGTGCATGTTTGGTATTCCTGGCGTGTCTGTTTAGCAGCAGGCCGTTGTTAGAGTGTGTTATCAGCAAGTCTCAGTCTCCCAGGCTTGTCTCTGGCCTTTATTGTAGAGGCTGCAGCCATGCTCCTCTAATTGAATATGTGCACGCAGCACGGCGGTGCGGTCCCAGCGGTGCGTATCCTCTGCGAAAGGAGAGGGAAGGGAAGGGAAGGGAAGGGTTGTCAGGCTAAAGCTTGACGCTGATCTCTCTGCTTACTTGCTGCTCACTGTGCACCGAGCGGCACAAGTAACAGCATTCACCAGGGGTACAGAGCAGCGTTTGGAATTCCAGTATAAGGATATTATTAAGGATATTCCTTAAATCTGTAGTATTTGAGCTGAAATCAGTTTTGAGATTTAGGGCCCTCTCTGGTGAGAATGGGTAATTGCACCGAGCATGCGGAAGAATCATTTTAAACTGGGCGGGTGTGATGAGGTCTCCTTTCAGAGCGGATGAATCTGATTCTAGGTTATGTTCGGTCAGAAAGGGAGAGAGAGAGAGAGAGAGAGAGAGAAAGAGAGAGCGCTCAGTCAACTTCACTTCTATATTTCTTTATTTTTACTATGAGTGAATGAGCTACTGAGCTCTGAGTTTCCTCTTCTGAAGTCTCCATTGCTCCACCAGCCGCTGACATTCATTAAAACTGAGCCGGATCCTCTTTTAGAGGCTGTACGTGTGACGTAAGTACGTACAAATGTGTGACGTGCCCAGAAGAAGAACTCCCGCGAAAAGTGACCCGACACCCCAGCTTTTTTAGAATGAATATATTAAGCTTAGCAGGGATGGTGGTTCCAGCACACTGGTACCAATAAATACAATAGTTTGTCTCTTCTTTACTCAGAAATGCTGCTGCTTTTAGTTAAAAAAAAACAAAATTATAAGGACTGCCAATTTTAAGTAGAAAGGTTATCAAAATGGTTCTTAAAGCAATGCTAGCGACCTCATATCCAGTTTATACTAGTTGCACCAACAAGGTGTCAACCGATAAGAATGAAACTTAGTGGGTACTCGTCCCAGACTGACTCAAAGTGGAATCGTGTCATCTTCAGTGATGAGTCCCACTTTTGTCTAGCTTGTCTCTGACTTCTGCGCTTCTCAGCAGAGGAAACTGCCCTGCTTGTTCACGTTAAGAAGGTAAGGGAACAGCAATGTTTTTTAATTTTGTATTCTGATGTAAAAGTTGGGGTTTGTGCACTGCAGCATGTCCTTTTGTGTGTGTAATGAGTGGGGGGGGGGATATTACGAATGTTGAACACACACAGTGCCAAAATAGAAATGGACGTCTGACGGTTGACTGTTGTCAGGGTTTTAATCAGTCAATGATGCACCTGCGTTGTCTGTATGTGGTTTCAGACACACAGTTGCACACATTTATCTAAATACAGCTCTGGAAAAAATTAAGAGATCACTTCAAAGGATGAGTTTCTTTGATTTTACCAAATTGAAAACCTCTGAAATATAATCAAGAGGAAGATGGATGCTCACAAACCATCAAACCAAGCTGAACTGCTTGAATTTTTTTCATAAAGTTATCCAAAAGCAGGGTGTAAGACTGGTGGAGGAGAACATGCCAAAATTCATGAAAACTGTGATTAAAAAACAGGATTATTCCACCAAATATTGATTTCTGAACTCTTAAAACTTTATGAATATGAACTTTTTTTTTGCATTATTAAAGGTATTTCTCATTTTTGCAAATAAATGCTCTAAATGACAATATTTTTATTTATTTATTTATTTATTTATTTGATTTTGGGAGAAATGTTGTCCATAGTTTATAGAATAAAGCAACAATGTTTATTTTACTCAAACATATAACTTTAAATAGCAAAATCAGAAAAGTTGTAGAGTAATGCATAGCTAAAAACAGTAGTATGAATATTAATTTGTAGATATTTTTGAAGATAACAATATGTAAAACACCCAGGAACACCCAGGAACTGTTACGTAAGATCACTCAGCACAGTTTCCATTCTATTCCCACTTCTTAGCTACTTACTTACGTACTCTTAGCTCCAGAGCCAATAACGAAGTAGAAGAAACCAATAGTATCTGACCTGTCACTTTAAAGTGTTCACAGTAGCTTCTATCTGCACTTGTATTTATTCACCTTTTAGATAGATCTGTGTCATTTGTGTGCATTGGACCCAGCGTGTGCATATGTGTGTGCCGGCGTGGCACTGCCAGCGAGGACACGCTGCCAACATCACCGTTTACACTCCAGCCCTGGCGCTCAGCCTAGCCAGGTGGTACTGTCCACGCTTCAAGTGTGTCCTCATTTCCCCATCATCCCTCTTCCATGCTTGAGACAACACTCCTCTTTATGGAGGCCTGAGAATTCTGCCCTGCTTTTATTTCTTTCATTCTTTCTCTTATATTAATAAAATGATATTTCCACAATGTTCAAGACAATGTGTGTACTTAATAATAAGCATACACTTAAAAAAATCATTTATGTAATTAGATTACTGCAGTTATCTGATTACTCAACTAGTCATGTAATCAGTGCATTCTGAGAGTAAGAATCAAAACATCTGATTACGAAAATGAATAAAAAGAGCTGGATTTGAATTTAGTAATTTAGTAATGGAATTTCTCAGTGCATGTAAACTCTTAACCAGAATATTCTGGGATGTCTCAGTCTGTGCATGTGTGAAAATAGACTGTGGTAGCAAAAATAAGTGAGCAGCGTTTAACACAGCACCCTCAAAATGTAAACACACCGTCAGAGCCGTGCTGAAACTGAAGGATTTAACTAATCTGCATCATATAGCTGATTAGGGGTGGGCGATATGGCCCTAAAATAATATCACGATTGTTTATTGCTTTTCCGCGATAGCGATACTCTTGGAGATATGACAAAACTCTGAATTAAAAAAATATATATCAAGAATACACTATTGCAACAAAATGCAAATTACATTTTATTATTGCATACAATATAATATGGCACACCCCTAACTGAGATATTAAAAAATACAAGAATTTCAATCAGATATGTAACAGAAGTCAATGATCCAGAATGTCATGATACTAATAATAATGCATTAGAAATATCTCCATATATCCAGGAAAATAAATCCAGTAAAATAAATGATACAGGACAGATATAATCTCTAGTAGATATATAATGGAAAATAGAAACAGTGTGATTTTTTCTTTTGCTAAAAACAGTAAAAAAAAAGTAGCACCCTGATGTGATAATTAGGGGTGGTTGATATGGCACGATATTTCAAGGTATAATATCATTCACAATATTCAAAAATGTTGGCGATATTTTTGCGTGTGATATGATATGATACACTCCATATCTGATATATCTGATGAATGATCATATTGAGGCTGAGTGTGTTTAAAAAAAGTCATGACATGAAATTTGAGTATTCTGTGAGATCATTGTCCGATTATGGTTAACTTATGTAAAATATGCGGTTTCCCATTATCTGATTACCCAAATTGATCAGATTATTGATAAACTCAGATGTTCTGCAGTAACCAGATTATGAGACTAGGGGCCTTATTTTAATAATCTATAGGTAAGCCTTTATCCACTCAGGTTGATTTAGGGCATGTCAGTGTGTGTGTTTGGTATTGTGAGGATGCAAAAAAATATATACCTTGTGCAATCTCGAAATGCACAAAAAGCGTGCACTAATTCTCTTCATTTATCTTGGGTGTGTTTTGGGTGTAACGTGCTTGTTCATGCTGTGAAGGTATGGGAACTGCAAAGTTATTTTATTTTGCATTACATTTATTGCATTAAGTAAAATTTGTGGTTTGTGCACTTCAACATGTCTTTTTGTGTGTGTGTAATGAGCAGCGTTAAGCACACACAGTGCACCTGCGTTGCCAAAATAGGAATGGATGTGTGACTGTTGACTGTTGTCAGGATTTTAATCAGTCAGTGGCGCACCTGTGTTTTTTGTTTTGCAACCAAGATAAGAATATGCCAGAAATGTACCCGAGCACACTTCACTTCCAACCTCCACACCCAACAGTATAGATATATGTTCACAAACTCCGTTGCTATTTTAACAGCGCAGACGCAAGGCATGAAAATAAACTCTTGGCGGGGAGTAAGATAGCATATGTTTTTTTTATATTCTTTTTCTCTTCTCTTCACACTCTTCATTAATGTATCTAACTATGTTTTAGGTGGACTCCGCCTATGACTGTGAATGGCTATGTATGTCTTAAGTGATTCAGTTGTATACCATGACACCATATATAAGCAGGTCCCCAAGAGCGGGGAGGGAGAGAGAAGGAAATCAGAATCGGGAACACATCTCTCTCCAAGGCTGGCCTAGGAAGCCTTGAAGATATTGCTTAGTCTTTTGTAATAAATAATTGTATTACACCAAAGGCAATGTCTTCTTCCTTATCTTCAAGCATCTTCACAGCAAAGAGACAGCGGTAAACGACAGTGTAAAAAATGTTGTTCTAATATAAAATGTTTTTATGTAGAGTGCATTATTAATTTAAAATAACAATAAAATTAAATTGTAGACTTTCGGTTTTAGTTCAAAAAACTATTCAGTCAAACTATTGCACTATTAAAACTATTGCGTTCAGTCAGACTATTGCATTCTTTGATTACAGGAATTTTACATAGTGCCTTCATTTTCACATACTCAAAAGCAGTTGGACCAAAATACAGTATATGTAGTATAATAGGCATTATAATAAAACAAACATACCAGACCTTTGCTGCGTCTACCTTCAGTTATTGCTGGTTTCTGTGGTTTTGTGCCTCAGTTTTGTCTTCAGTAATTGAAAAGCTGCTTCATTTATTGTGAATGACCTGGCAAATTTACCCTGCTGTTGTGTTGTGGGTCAGATTGACTCGTTTTGAGGTTTAAAAATAGGAGAGAAATATTTTTAAACAATGAAACCTTTTCTTCTGTGATTAAAAAGTGTAATGAACATGATAAATAAACAATGAAATGGCAAAAACACTCAACACACTGTTTTCAGATTAAATAAAACACTGAAGAGAGGTATTAATTGGTAAAAATATAAAAGTATGATTCATTTGCTTGATGCGTGTTTGGTATTGTTGTGAATGATTACTGATAAGTATAAACCTGAAAATGATCTACAATGCAGAACACTGTCAAAGCAAGAGAACGAGGAGTGACAAAATATATTTGTACATTTTAGTGTCTCTTTAATCTGGGAACATAATATTCAGTGACTACTCTAGATCACTTAAATTTCTCATTAGTTTAAATAGGATTGTTATTCAGCAGCAACAGTGTTGAAATGTTGTGACAGACAGTAACGTCCCTATTGTACACCCTGCACAAGGCGCGCCACGATGCTCGTTGCTATCTTACACCTCATCAGCAGTCTATTTTCACACCTTGCACCTGTGTTGGTATTTAGGAATATATCTACACTGATGGGTGCGGTGGTCTGGAAGTGAGGTGTGTTCAGGTACATTTCTGGTGTAATTTTATTTTGGCGGTGGCAAATACAGGTGCACCACTGACTGATTAAAAACCTGACAACAGTCAACAGTCATCCGCCCAATTCTATCTTAGCCATGCAAAAGCGTTGTACATATACGCACTTTTAGAACACGTACACCCTAACTTGTTAAACCCACACACATATGGACACAAATCTAGCTTTTGCATCAACAATAAACAGAATAAATAATAAAGTAACATTACTGTTCCCTTGAATGAGCTGCTGGCGCACCTTCACAGTGTGAACGAGCAGGTCAGTATCTGTCTCTGCTGAGACGCACAAAGTTTCAAACGGTTAAGATAGGAACATGCCAAAGTCAGAGCTCACCTGGCTCTTAAAGAGAGTGACAACTGTCACACTGATTGGTTTATTTCAGGCTATGCCCAAAACACAGAATTTTGAGCCAATGCCCTACAGATCACAAAAACAGGGCCCTATAAGTCTCTATGCCTTTGTTTTCTGTGAGATTTTGCTAGAACTACTGAAATGACATTCCAGTCAGCTCCACTTTTGGACTGCCTTGTTTCGTAATGGAATATGCAGCAACTGCAGTCAAGATTGCTCATCACCCCACTTCTTTGTGAGCTTGAAGACGCTTTGAAATGGAATAAACGAAGAAACGAGCGTGCTTGTTGCATGTCCGAGCCCATCATCACAGATGCCCTCAGCGCTAATGTGTGTAAATGTCATAAGTAATGATGTGCTCTCCTCATAGCCGAGGAAAGGTCAGGATTCAAGCCCTCGTTGTTTTGGCATCCAGTCAGGAATTCATTTCAGATGCTGCAAGCCAGAGACTTCCCTCCTCTCACGCTGCAGTGAGTGAAGTCAGTCGAGGTTAGAAATGTGCACCTTAGATTCCCGTAGATTCCCTTAGATTCCCTTAAATCCGCCACTTTGGTCAGGGTGTGCTTCGTACACGCAGTGTTATCTGAGGGGAAAAAGGACAGCAAACAATGCTGGCAAGCTAGTTAGCTGATTTGTGTACACAGCCACAATATTATAACCAATACTTTTAACCATTTAACCACTATAACCATTACCCGCTAATGACGCTAAGTACTAGTTAGCTCTTTTGCCGTTCAGAGGCAAATATATCGGACTATAGCTTGCTGACAATCCCTGCTAGCACTGCCGGAGCAGCATTAGCATTACCCGCTAATGACGCTAAGTACTAGTTAGCTCGTTTGCAGTTCAGAGGCTAGTATAGCGGACTGTAGCTTGCTGATTACCCCTGCTAGCACTGCTGGAGCAGCATTAGCATTACCCGCTAACCGCGCTAAGAGCTAGTTAGCTCTTTCACCTTTTAGAGGCAAACATTTCAGACTGTAGCTTGCTGCTGATCCCTGCTAGCACTGCTGGAGCAGCATTAGCATTACCCACTAACCGTGTAAAAGTTCAGAGGTGAGTATATCGGACTGTAGCCTTCCTGTTTACTGAAACACGCTACGTGGGGCGGACAAACTACTAGCTAATATTGGCCTGCCTTACCGGAAGGGCTTTTCAAGGTACCGCTGTCTGGCTAGCCTTAGTGGAAATCTGGAAATCTAAGCTTACTTTAAGTGAACAGAAGCGCTTTACTCATCCAAATATACAGTTTTCAGGAGAGAAATCGGTGTAGATTAACATCCATCACTGGTTTGACTTTACAAATAATGCACTTTATAATCCAGTGCAGTTTATGTATAAAAAATAGACCAGAAAATAGATGTTTATTGATAGTATCCCTCCAAATTTTCGTCTGGTTAACTCGGGCCTTTCTTTTGAGATAGCGACTCGGTTCCAGTGCTAAAACATGCAAACACATTATAATCTGATTCATGCAAATACATTACTTAGCAACTACCTAGCAAAACCATAGAAACCACCTAGAAACCACTAAGCAACAACATAGCCATGACCACGAATGACATAGCAACACCTTAGTAACCACCTAGCAACATCTTAGCAGTCACCCAGTAGCCAACAAGATTGATTTTTTTGTATGAAACTTTTTTTGTATGAAAAGCTGTAAACTGTGCAGAGCTGGTAATCTCTGAGATTGATCATCCAGACTGCTAAAACTAAACAAAGCTATAAAAAAGATAACTTCTGTGACCAAATCAAACAAATTAGGTCAACTACTGATCTGCTTTGCAATATCCAAAATATACTACATATACCATATACTAAAAGTATAAAAAAACAAACAGTAGGTGTATTTCAGATTCAAAATGTAATAATCAAAAAACATGTTTTTTGTTAGTTATTTATTTTTATTTTAGATTTTCAAATGTATGGAAAATGATAAATTATACCTGGATTGAGATACACTGTATCTTTGCTAATTCTGAGTCATCATCAACAGTTCAGATATCTTATTAATTCACATTAATCCCTTTTTTAAAATGCCTGGTGCTGTTGAATGTAATCTGGGTCTAAAATTTGTTTAACAAATCAGCTGAATATAGCCAGTTTCTGCTCGACTAGCTTCCAGAGGAACGAAACCAGCAACATTGAATTTTGTAACCGTTATGCTTCTGTTTAACGGTTTAAATGTTGGCAAAATCTGCAGCAACCGTGAATGTGGCTTCTGAGAGAACGCAGTGTGTATTCAGCCCCTCTAATACCCGGTTTCTCTTAACAGCTGCTGCTGGCAACCCACAGGGCTGTCAGGCTGAAGAGCTGCATGTGTTAGTCATGGGCAGTGTGAACAGTGGTGCAACACAAAGGCTGGAGGATGACACCGCATGACTCTGAAAAACTCCACTTCTGGGACGTGCTTAGTTTTATACACAGGTACAGGAGTTATAATTACAGCACTGAGTAGTGTTCTTTATTCAGTCTGTTATACCGCCTCCAATATATTCAAATATTAGCGCATCATCTCATCCTGCTGTACTTCAAAACTGTTTGAAACAAAGTTTAGTTTAGGTTTTAAATCAGTCATTCAATAAACAATTAAACCATCAGTCCGACAACAGCTGTAAAATGATGAACATCTGCAACTGAAAAAAAAAATAGTGGGTCATTCAATGAAAATATTAAATTAGATTAATCACAAGAATATTCTGTGAGTAACTGCGATTAATCACACTTGTTTTATCTTAAAATGCAAGTTTTAATAGTGTATATATTTAAATGTAAATAAAATAATGAATGTAAGAAATGTAAAATGTTATTATATGTATATTATTATATGTTGTCAATTAAAATACTGGTAACACTTTATAATAACTTTCATTAATATATTTTTAACTAATGATCAGTAGATGTGAACAAAGCAGTAGTTCACGAGAATTTCATTATTAACAAATGCTCACAAATTACACTTATTTGTCCACACGGATATTCATATTAAAATGACTGGAAATCATTAGTTCATTAGAATTTGAACATTAATAAATCGCTAGTAAATACAAATTTTGAACTAGGCAAATGTTCATCAATTGCAGTTCATGTTGCCAATGCTGCCAGAAGATCCTGTGTTCCAGTGCGAGTATCTGTGCAGTGTGAAGCTGCTTTAACACATAACGCAGAAAATTTGCTGCTGTGCTTAAACACAGTTTTTTTAAATGGGAAGGGCTGTGCAAATGTGAGCAGTGAATGCTGCACATACTGTGCTTAGTGTGTAAACAGCATGGAGCAGCAGAGACCGCATTTGTTCATAGCTGTATATTATCTGGCTAATATTATATCAGATTAAACTGCACCATATATCAGCAGTTTAGCTTAATTTAAAAAGAAGTATATGTGATAGCCTGGTCAGATTGAGACCAGATCACGTTCTCACCACAAGCGAACCACTCCAGAAAAAAATCTGCGCATTGGGTGGAAGTTTGGGGTCAAACTTGGTGGCGTAATTCATTTTGGTTAATTGTTGTTAACCATAGAACATACTTCAGTCTGGCTTACAGAAACCCCACTACAAAAAAAAAACAAAAAAAAAACAGACGTATATAGAAACTGCTCTTTCTGCATTCTGCAATTTTTTTTTTAGTGGTGTTGGCTAATTCTGCATATTACGTTGAAAGTTTTAAATAGAAAATTTCAACTGAGTGTCCCCACAAGTTGGATTTCCTACTTGGAAAGTGTTAAAAGCCTCACTAACCCAGAGTTCCAAATCCAAAATTAACATACATGTTAGGAGGAGGTACATACCAGAAGCTCCTCCTCTTAATCTAAGTCACAGACTTAGTCATAGTCTGAATTCTCTTCCCTCTTATCAGTCTTCTCTTAAATACTACATACTGATGGCATGTCCCAAACTAGCAAATACACCTTACCACTTCTATCTATTTGTGTCTCTTTGTGTCTCATACACACAGTACTGTCCAACATTTATCTGTACATATGTTTCCATGGTTGTTTGGTGCACAAAATACTTTGTGGTAATTAATAACTAGTATTGATTCCAGTTGGTGGTATTTTTAGTATTGTTCTAAATGTTCTTTTAAATCTGAAACATGGAAGCAACCTTGAGTTGTAATATAGTTATTTGGAAATACAACCGATATTTGTATTGTTTTATACCCATTATACCACCCAACCCAAGATGTGAGAAAGACTAGGGGTGACGTGATCCCACCTTTTCTTATCCGATATACCTCTACCAGCTTGAGTTTACCAGTCAGATACCATTTTTTCCTTCTGTTAAACAACTCTGTTAATAGTGCATTTTTCTGAATGCACTTTGCGAAACACAAATATTATATTATGCTATTTAAAGTGACATTCTGTAAGTTTTTGGTGGGAATGTGTAATTGCACCAAGCTTGATAACAAGTACTTTTAAAGGGGACTTTCTGGTGCGGACTTGTTTCAGAGTGGATGAATCTGGCGATTTTTATGAGGAATCTGTTGCACTCTCTTTTAACTTGCAGTCTCTCATTAGTTCCAATTCTGTTTCTTTGGTTAAATGATGTGGTAATAAGTAGATGAAGACACTGAGGTCTAAAGCACTGTCATTATGATTGGGAGATAGCTGGTTCGAATCCCCGGTCATGCAGCTTGCCATTAGCTGTCAGAGCCCTGAGAGAGCACGATTGGCCTTGCTCTCTCTGGGTGGGTAGATGGCGCTTCACTGGCCTTCACTCATAGGGTGATGTCGATCAGCACAAGGCTGCGTCTGTGAGCTGATGTATCAGAACCAAGTCGCTGTGATGCTACTCGACAATGATACATCAGCAGCAGTTTCAAAAAGAGGTGGTGGCTGACTTCACATGTCTCAGAGGAGGCATGTGCTAGTCTTCACCTTCCTCGTGTTGGCTTGACGCACAAAAGGCATCGGCAGTGGCACATTCTTAAAACTGCTATTCAAACACACTTTTAATGGTGCATAGTGTAGTGATTTATTACATAGTCGCTGCACATCATCCTGTTAAACCGGGTTTTTCACATTCTGTAAAGAAATGTAGGGTTGATGTAATGCTGATATCCACAATATGAAAATATTCTCAAAAAAGAATGCTGTTTGTATGATAAGAAAATTTAGAACAATTCTATAAAATATCATATTTATCAGCTCTACCTAGAATACTGACATGTAGACTTTAACTCATGCAGGCTTTAGGGGTTAATTATTTATGTGGTAGAGTAAGCTAATTGATTATATCAAATAGGGGTGTGCCATATCGTATTGTACGCAATAATATTGCCAACATTTTTGAATATCGTAAAAGATATAATATCCTGAAATACCCACCCCTAATTATCACATCAGGGTACTACTTTTTTGCTGTTTTTAGCAAAAGTAAAATTCACACTGTTATTATTTCCCATTATATAACTACTAGAGACAGATTATATCTGTTCAGTATCATTTAGTTCACTTTAATCCTGGATATATGGAGATATTTAGAGTGCATTATTATTAGTATCATGACATTCTGGATCATTGACTTCTGTTACAAATCTGATAAAATTATTGTATTTTTTAATATCTCAGTTGGGGGTGTGTCATATCATATTGTATGCAATAATATAATTTAATTTTCATTTTGTTGCAGTGTATTCTTTATTTATTTTTTTTTATTTATTGCCAGGAGTATCGTTATCGTGAAAATGCTATAAAATATCATGATATTATTTTAGGGCCATATCGCCCACCCCTTATATCAGATTATATATGTTTTCATCAGATATTTGATCCAGTAATTTTGGCCAGTATCGACTCAGTGTCTATAATGAGTATCAAATCAGCACACCCACAAGAATAACCATGAATGAAACTGTTAAATCTACTATTCGATCAGTGTTTTTCCATTATGGCACTCCCTTGCTTTCCATTTTAGACTGAATTTTAGGAATATAGTTTTCTGCATGTAGTAAACCAAGCAGGGACAGAATTATGGGGCTGTTTTTATCAGTCTATTATGCCAGATTACACAAGCTGCTGTAAAGGAATCAATTCTGTCCAGAGCAGAGTGTGGGAGAGAAAAGAGGTTGTAGAGGTTTGCCTCTCTCCCTCCCTCTCTCTCTCTTTTTCCATCTCTCTCTCTTTCTCCATCTCTCTCTCTCTTTCTCTCCCTCCATCTCTCTCTCTCTCTTTTTCAGATGTGGGTGAGTAATTGTATGCTAACGAGCACAGTCAGATGGAGAAAGTGAAAAAGCGGAAAGGGAAAAAAAAAACAGAGGAGAGAGGAAAGACACATTTGTACACCAGCTTAGGCTCACATCTCTAACGGTAACCATGGAAATAATTATAGAGCAGACGCAGACGGTTGGAGTGAACATGAGAGAAAGAGAGGAAGAGTTGTGGAGGAGGAGCGAGAGAAGAAGAAGGAGAAGGAGAGGAAGAGGATGAGAGAAGGCTAGTGACTCTCGGAACCTGAATCGGTTCATGTGCTTTCATGATGAAACATCATGTATGGAAACTTAATGTAGAGCTTGATGTCAGTTTGTCTTTTGAAGGCTGTGTTAAAGAGGCAGTCTGTAGAATTGTAGCTCTTGTGAAGCTTCATTAATGTTGATTACATTGCCTGAAATGGCCTCTAATCCTTATAGAACCATGTGTAAAGTTTGTTACAGATTCTACGATAGCCTATAGGATTTGTCTACAGTCTTGCTTTTAAACAAAGTCGTGCTTTGATGTGAAAAGGTGCTGAAAATGTCTTCTAGGATGTATTTATGGTTCACAAGTGACATTGTGGATTGAGGAATGCATGGTAACCCTTGCTATAAATATCATCTCTTTTAGACTCTATACACACATTCATAACATATTATAATGCATTCATAAGGCATTATAAACATGGCTATAAATATTTATAAACATGCATAACCCAATATAGGCATGTTTATTAAGCATTATGACATATGATTATAATACATTATAATCTGTGCTAATAATATGTATGTTAAAATATATAAATCATTAATAATCTAGTCCCACAATGAAAGTCTGTCACTTTACTTGGAGCAAAGGCCTGTTATAATGTTATAATGGACTATAACTAATAATATATTTAAGACAAGTATCATTCATGAGTGTTTAAATATATATTTAAAGCATTATATAGGTTGTGTTCAAAAGTTAAAAGCTTTTTTAGTTTAGTTAATGCATAATTCTGCAAGCTGGGACTGAGTTTCTTGGTATTGACGTATAACATTATAAACAGCTATTAATGCATTACGATCACAATTCATGATGCATAATAAACATGGCTATGCTGACATACATTTTTATAAATATGTATAGCCATGTTTATAATGTCTTATGAATGCATTATAATGTGCTATGAGTATGGATATAGAGTCTTATAGAAATGACTTTCATAGAAAGGGTTACCGAATGCATTAATGTGCATTAAATGCACAACTTTAGAAATGGAATATCCCATCCATTTGGCACCCATTAACAGACATTGCTTACTTTTGCCTTTGGCACGCTGGCCAGTTTTCAGCCTTTCTCACAAGATAGCACCTCACATCAATGGTTAAGGAGTGACACATGGAGGAGAACTCAACTGTTGGCCATTGAGAAGATATATTGTTAAATATGTCCTTATTTGGAAAGACAGTCATCATTTTTATTAGTTTTATTACTGCTATCTTCTTATGATTATACCACCCAACCCTAGAGGATATCTACCTTTTCATATCTGATGTTCATATTACAAGCTTGAGATACCATCTATTTGCCTTTGTTAAACAACGTTGTTAATAGTGCATTTGTTTAAGTGCACTTTGTATCAAACAGCCATCTAAATAACATCATTCTCATAGTGTGAAACATATATCTGCCCATTATAACTACAGATCTCACAGATTCGTTGAAACAGATTTGTTGAAACCACACCTTGTCAGCTGAAATAGGGGAAAGTGGGGCACAAAGTAACATGGGTATCATTAGCAGGATAAGGGCGTTTTTTTTTTACACCAGTGCTGTTTGGTCTGAATAAAACAGACTTTGGTTCATTTGTACCCTTAGTTCGGATCTTAATAACTATACTGAGACCAGCTAGGACTCTGGAGTGGTTAGCTTGTGGTGAGAACGTGATCAGGTCTTGATCTGACCCAGTTATCAAATATACTCCTTTTATTTGAGCTAAACTGCTGGTAAGGTGCAGTTTTATCTGATATATTAGCCAGATAATGCTAATTACCACAGCTATGAACAAGCGCCGTCTCTACTGCTCCATGCTGTTCACGTGTGGTCTGTGCTGCATTCACTGCTCGCAGCCACGCAACTATGTGTACATTTGCGTTGCACGTCCCATTAGGAACACTGTTTAAAAGCGCAGCGGTGAATTTTCTGCATTCTGTGTTAAATCAGTTTCACACTGCACAGAATCTTCTATATATTTACTACTATATTTACTTTCTTGCTCACACACAAGACAGCTCTGACCAATCAGAGGAAACAATGCTTATTGGTGCTCATTTTAGTGTGTTAAGGTTTATGCTTGTGTGAAACCAACTACAGGTGTGGAAACGCACTAAAATGTAACATTTATAGACTAGTTGTTTTTAAACAAGCAAACTCTTTTGCATAAAAGTAAGATTTTTCCAGTGGCTTCACAATAAGTATATTGTGCCAACATTAAAAATGCACTTCATGTGAGTTTCTCTACAACTCACCTTTTATATGAAAAAGAGTGTGATGCACTTTTTATGATATAGTAAAATAATTTTTTAAAACTGATTTCTGGGGGAAAATATAAATTGTGGCACATTTAATTTTTACAGTGAAAATGAACTTGTTATTAGAATCTGGAGATGGAGAGGCAGTGTAGAGGAGAGTAATGAGGGGGATGGGTAGTGCTACACATCATACTGCAACCATCCAGCAGAGGCACTAGAACCATGGCGGTTTCACTTTTGAGAAACACTACCCTCATTTGTTTATAGAGCAGATTTAATCAGAATATTAATTATAATATTATAGTAAGTTATTGTGTTTTAAAATAACAGTGGTATTTTTAGTTGTGGGAACCAGGGGTTGTGGCATTGACATTATGGGAACCCCTGTTTTAAGCTACAGGGCAACAGCAAGTTACCATAAAGCCATGCTAGTATATGATTAGAAGATCGATGGTTTGAATCCTGGTCATGCAGCTTGCCATCGGCTGCTGGAGCCCTGAGAGAGCACATTTGGTCTTGCTCTCTCTGGGTGGGTAGATGGCGCTCTTTCCCCCCATCACTCCAAAGGGTGAGGTCGATCAGCACAAGGCTGATGTCTGTGAACTGATGTATCGCAACCGAGTCACTGCGCTTTCCTCCGACCATGCTGTGATGCTACTCGGCAATGCTGTCTTCACCCTCCTGATGTTGGGGCTAATGAGTAGGTGATAGGTGGAGTCCTAATGAGTGAGTGGGGTAATTGGCCGTGTAAATTAGGGAAAAAAATGCAAAAAACAAAATTGAAAAAAAAAAGCCATGCTAGTATATAAACCATCTGAGGAACCCAAATGGTTCTTTGACTTGTCACACTTCTGAGCACAACCGTATTGGATTTTCCTATAGAACTCTTGAGGATGTTGGCACTGTAGGTTGTATGAAGCATTTGCTCAGTCTTGCAACTGAGCAATCATTTTTGCACAAGGACGACGCAGGAAACTTCGTATCCGTCCAAAAGCCGTAGGCTTGCTGCTTCTCGCGCTCTGTTGCCACCGCTGCTTCCTCCATGTGGGCATGCAGCTTGCGGTTGCCAATGGAGACGGCCATCTCTCTGGTACGCTGGCTACTTAAACGAGAGCGCTCTTATACTCTCCTTGATTAAGTCATCAGCTGAGCCATTAAAAGGCTGTGTTGGAGTGAAAATATGGCTCACGTTGAGGCGTCCTGCACTTTCTCCGGCCGTTACGGAGCGTTTTTATAAAGACTGTGCGAGAAACAATAAGTGAGAGATGCTACGACCGGCAGAAATAACCCTGTCTATTGTGGACTCGGTGAAAGAGCTGCATCTCGATGGTCATTTGAAGAGCGAGCGGAGTGCTTGGTGTGTGTGTGTGTGTGCACGCATATGTGTGTTGTAGATGTGTGTGTGTGTGTGTGTATGTTGTAGATGTGTGTGTTGTGCTGTTACGCCGATTCCTCCCACACATAACCTGCCTCTGTGAACCTCTCCTGCTAATGCCTGCGAGCGCTTGCGCACAGGAATTGTGTGCCACTGTATGTATGTGTGTGTGTGTGTGTGTACTGTGTGGAAAGAGGGTGTGTATTCTGTGTGAGTGAATCTCTTTTCCGAGTCTCTGAGATAGATAGAGTGAGAGAAAACGAGAGAGCGAGATAGAGCGAGAGAGAAAGAGAGAGAAAGAGAGAGAGAGAGAGTCACCCCAGGCTTTATCTAAAGTACTCTCCATCACTCTCTCCATCCATCTGTACCCCACCCACCTCCCCCAGTCTGCTTCTCTGCCCCCTCTCTCTCTCTCTTTTCTCTCGCTCTCTCACTCTCTCTTTCTCTCACTCCTCCTCCTCCTCCTCCTCCTCTTCGTTACCCAGTCAGTGACAGTACGAGAGAGATTCAGAGGGAATAACGGGAGCAGAAAGGACCGACGCTGCTCCTTTTCCGAAGCGTACCTCGAAAGGCGTTCCCGCGAAACGATTCCCGGACGTTCCTGGCGGAGTTGTCCTGGATGGAGTTGCACATGACGGAGTTGCAAATGACACTTGCACGCTGTCATCCTCGGCTTCTCTGCTCTCCGCACGGCCTCGTTAAGGTCTGGTGACCGTCCAGTGGGTCTAGTCTCCCACGGAATTCCGCAGAGCTTTGTCCATCAGATGCTTGGACAGATGCAAGTCCCGTCCTGTCCAGTCCAGTGCAGGAGGAACCATATCTGATCTAAAAGCTGATCTAACAGCTGATCTGAGACCTGATCTGTTTCCGTTTCTAGTTCTTTTTTTAGTACTGGTCTATGTCTGTAAAGCAGTGTTGGATTGAGGATGGAGCTCAAGCTTGATGGGCACAGCAGGAGCTGAAGAATCTGCCTTAATGCTGTAATTAGAGTACAGCATCTCTAACTCTCTCTCCCTCTCTCTCTCTCTCTCTCTCTCTCTCTCTCTCTTTCTTTCTCTCTGCCTCTCTCGCTTGCTTGCTCTCTCTTTGCCTTGCCTTTTATCCCCATCTCTCTTCAATCTTGTTCCATCTCTCTGTCTTTTTCCATCACTCTTTTCTCTTTCTGTCCTTATCTCTTCCTCTTCTTTTCATTTTTCTCTCTCTTCCTCTTTTTATCTCTTTTTCTCTGGGTTTCTTTGCCTCTTTTGCCCGCTGTCTCTTTACCTTCCCTTTTATCCCAACTCTCTTTAGGCTGAGTCTGTTCTTCTCTCTGTTCTTTTTTCTTTCTATTATCTCACTTTTCATTTTCTGTCTCACTTACTCCTCTCGCTCTTTATCTCTCTCTTTCTCTTTATCTCTTTCTTTCTCTGAAACTCTGTTACTCTGCCTCCTTGCCTTTGCTTTTTTGTATTACATAATTTATCTCTCTTTCTCTTTTCTAAGTGTTTCTTTATTTCTTCTTGTCCTACCCTCCAACTTTTTTCTTCCTCTTTCAATTACGTGTTCCTCAGTCTCTTGTCTTATCTCTCTCCCTTACTTTCTCTCTTTTTCTAGATTACATTCTCTCTCTCTCTCTCTCTATTTGAAGCACTCGCACTTTTGTAGATACACACCATCATGCCCGGCGTTTGCGTCCCCTCGCCCTGGCTCCGGCGCTCCAGCTCGCCAGTCTAGGGGCTGACCCGTTCCACTGGCATGTTTAGCGTGGCCAAGTTTATTTTCGTTTGCAGAAATTAAATTTTCATCACAGCTCCCTCTCATCTCCCTCGCGTCGCCGGCTCTGAGCCATGAGCGGATTTGGGGGCCGGGCACAGGGCAGCGGGGCGGCGGAGGCTGACGGGGCTCGGGGCCGCCACAGCCGGACGGGGCCACGTGCCCAGGAGGAGGCGGTGCTGGGAGGTGGAGCTGAGCGATGAGCCACGCCCCTTCTTTCTTTGGCCAGGTCACCAAGGTCCACTCCACATGAGAATAACCAACAGAGATATTGACCATAAACCATAGCTACGACTGGGCTTTACGTCTTTTATATGCTTTATAGTAGAGAAATCTTAGCCAGCTTTTTATAACCTACAATAATCCAGTTTAGCCTTACTAATTTGTAGTGCCCGCTTATAATATACGACGTGTCCCTGCTGTAATCTGCTGGAAATTTGTAGGGTTTTTGTAGGTATCTTAAGCTTTAGTCTCAGGTTTACTACTAGCAGGTTTTTCTGCTTGTGTGCGGTGTGTATTATATCATAAATAGTTTAATAGTAGTTATTATTTCGTACAGACTGTTGATTATCCGCTGAATTATACCGTCAGTTCTGACTGAGGACTATTTACTAGGTAATTAATGAAGATATTGTTGAGTAATTAAGCATTTATTCAGTGTCTCTGCAGAATTCATGGCAAACTCACGGGTCCTCGCTCTCGTTCAAACATGTTAGTAGCTTGCGTCGCACAGACAAGCACACCAAGGAAACGTAACGAGAGCATAAACTCAGAGCGCTTCAGAAATCAAGACGTCAAGTCACCTGGAGTAAAGACCGAGGAAGGAGCGCTGCGGCGTGTCTCTCATGGGCGCTCTTAGCCACTCATCCGTCCAGCAGGCTGCAGTCGAGGACGACTGAAGGAATAATTTACATGACTGAGGAATTGTATTACAACATTTCTCCTGTAGGTAGGAACCCAAAGCTTCACCTTCTTATAACTTCATATTCATACCTGTCATTGTGTCAATCTAAGCCTGTCTTTACCTTCTTTTAATTCACCATGTTTCAGTTGAAATGAGGAAGAACTTGAGCATTCTGTCAGATTACTGTCAGACTTCCTGCTTTTAGAGAACTTTCAGAGAATGCTTAGATGCTACGTGTCTGTTGTACAGTGAACTGAACCCAGCTTAAATTTCATCGATTTTTACATTCATCAATCAAAAAACCTATTGCACATAGAAGGAAGAGTTGGATTGCAATGGTATTCAGAAGGTAGAAACTCACCAGGACCAAAACATTATTCAAAATTAAGACTGATATGGCCAAGTATGGATGTTCCTAATGGTGTCTTGCAATACTACACTCCATGCATTGCATATATTCACGCACTTCCTCGCTGATTTTGTAGTAGGAGTGGAGTCTTAATGCTGTGCCCAATAGCGTTTCACACATATTTTAATCAGGGATTGCACTGGTGATGTGACTGAAGGAAAGTTCTTAAGTTGGCAGCAGTTTGCGGATGAGTATTGTCCTGTTGGAATAGTGCACTGGAGGACACTGGTTGCAGAGGAAATGGTTCAAGTCTCTTCTGTTGTGTAGGAATATTAGACAGAGCTGTCTAGAAGACCTAGTGTGTCATGGTGTGTGGTTCAGTTATGTACAACTTCAAACCTCGTTTGGTATTAATTACAGACACTTTGATGATACAACATTACATTAACTGGAAAAATAATGTCTGCTGTAAAAGCTAAACACACTTTGCAGCAGGATTTAAAATGTAGATAGCACTTGCCTTTATTTATCAAGTGCATCATGACATATGACAAGTGCTGTAAAAGCACATCAGTGGTCACACCCATCTGTGAACTATAGCTTGTCCCCAGGAGGACTTCAGAAATCTTGTACCCTTTGCCTCCCTATAATCATTAATGTTGACCTTATTAAAGTTTATTACAATTAAATAAGGGTCAATCCATCACATTTCATGGTCTTCACATGCCTACTTAATGTGTAATCTGTAATGTCATATACCTGCGCGTCTCTTGTACCATAAGGTCAGCAGTAGCTGCAGGGAAAGAGGAGCAGGCTTCCTTCCAATCTTCCAAACTCGGCAGTACATGTTAATACATGTTGCTGGTCTGTTGACTAGAGCTGCAATGATTGTCAACTACAAATTTCGATGTCCGCTAATCGTTAATTTGTAACAGTATCACGTTACACAAAGTGCTGCGGACAGAAGTGCAGTGGGAGATGGGTAAATGGTTCACTCACACAGTTTACAATCGACTTAGTCTGTCTCCCAAAGTGCCCAAACACAACAGATTACATATTTACTCACTAATTAATCAGTACTTTCCAAGTTTAAACAACATCTGGACATTTAAATGCCTTTTAAATCTCGTGTTCACCTGTTTTTCTATTGTTTTTAGAGATTTTTAGAGGACATGGCAGAAATAATCGTTGACTAGTCAACTAATCAAAAAAAAATTTCATTAGTTGCAGCTCTACTATTGACCCTATACTGGACATGTGCCCAGAGAGGTGTCTTGGTCTAAAACATTCTAATAACCACTAGATTAATGTATGTTAGAATTTATTTATCTATCTGTGTTTTGTTATGAAGCTTACTGTATATTACTGCACTTTATTAAGAGCTACTTATACTTAGAATAAGTAACGTGCACCAGATTATAAGGCGCACTGTCAATGAACGTCTATTTTCTGGTCTATTTTAATATATAAGGCACAAACTAGCAACACTAATAAGGATGCCTATATTGAAGTGAGCAAGGGTGTCACCATGTTCCCCTTTTAATAGGGAAGCAGGAAAAAGCGCCTAAGTAAACAAAAAAAAAAATCTTTCAAAGGCAAACGAGCACTGGATGTTAATCTACACAGATTTCTCTCCAGAAAACTGTTTATTTGGGTGAGGAAAGTGCTTCAGGTTATTTACAGTAAGCTTAGATTTCCAATATTCTTTCCAATAGTGAGTTTTCAGTGAAGTTTCTCCATCACTAAGGCTGCTAACCGCAGCGCTAACGGAACGTAATTGCTGACCGATAGCACTACACTGAGGAACCCTAGGTGTTCTGGTAAGCCGGGGTGCTGTCAGCTAGTGGTTCGTCCCACTTAGCTTGTTTTAACATGGCAACCTCTAAACAGCGAAGGAGCTAGTGCTGTGGTTAGCAACTAATGCTAATGCTGCTGCACCTAGCCATAGTGCTGAAGAAACTTCACTGAAAACTGTTAAAACCCTTATAACACTGTACTTTAGCAGAGTGGCTTTGCTGGTCCTTAAAACATTACTGTACAATTCATACATAAGGTGCACCGGATTATAAGGTGCACTGACGATTTATGTAAAAATGAAAGGATTTTAGGTGCGCCTTATAGTCTGAAAAATACAGTACACAGGGACACAGTTTCACTCTTGCTATTTTATTAATAATGTTAATGTTACACAGAAATCTGGGTTAGCGGTTAGTGGCTAAGGCTAATTCTGCTCCAGTCTCGGTGCTGGAGAAACTTTATTGAAACTCCTTTATTAGGCTATACTTCTATACTTAGGCTATCCTTTACTTTCCTTTACTGCCCCTCTGAACACCCAAAGAGTTAGTGCGTAGCACGCTTAGCGGCTACTGCTAATACTGCTCCAGCAATGCTAGCCAGGGTTAGCAGCAGGCTACAGGCTGATAAAACTCACCTCTGAACGGCCAAAGAGCTAGCGCTTAGCACAGTTAGCAGCTAATGCTAATACTACGAAACTGAAACTTCTGTATAACTCTGTACTTCAGCGGAGTGGCTTTACTGCTCCTTAACACCTGACTAGTAGAATTCATACATAAGACACACAGGATTATAAGGTGCTCTGACGATTTGTGGTAAAATGAAAGGATTTTAAGGAAACCTTGTAGTCTGTAAAATACAGTAGATTATGCTGTATCTTTAAGAAGACATTTGTCTGTACAGTACATTTTGTTCTGATTCTGAACAGTGTCTTTATCTGTTCCTTTAACTTCCAGCAGGAACAGAATCCAGGAGTGGAAACTGGATTAAAGGTCCAGATTTGAAGATTTGAATAGCAATCTATGGTATTATTAAAAAAAACATAGTGTACCTCTATCAGTCATTTGATTAACTGTAAAAAAAAACTAAAAAAAAAAAACTGTGAAGGTGGCTGCTACAGTATATGTGCTGTATGTAATACAGAAGCCATTATACTGTGCTTGCTGAAGGGGTGGAGTGGGTTACTGTCAGTAGTAGCATCCACAGCTGAGAGAAAGAAAAAAGAAAAAAAAAAGAAAATCCCTCAGAATGACAGTAGGTGGAAGCGTTAGGAAAGAATGCACTCTGCTGGTGGATGAGTGGGTTTACTTTACAATAAGTAAAATAAGAGTATTGTGTTTATTATTTAGCCAAATTTAAATTTTATTCTTCTGAATTGTCAGCAAAATTAAATAATAGGTAGTTCAGATATTTATTATAATTAAAGTGCTCTAAATAAAACTTATCCTAGTATTATGCTGTGTGCATTTATTTATTATTTTTTTATTCCATATAATAAAATACCTGTGATGTAATATCTTCTCCATTAATATGAGGAGAGCAATCCTTCTGTGTTTCTCTCTCTCTTTCTCTGTCTTTCTCTCTCTGTCTCTCTCTTCCTCTCGCCTGCCCGCTCTCTCTCAAAGGGAGTAAGCTGGGAGCCGTTTCCACCCACACACTTGAGCTTCAGCTTGCAGCTTGACATCAGATTTACATTGAGAATGAAAAAGCACACACACACACATACACAGACGCACACACGTTTTCTTTTTTAGTTTTGCTATTCTTGT
Source organism: Astyanax mexicanus (assembly GCF_023375975.1). Lineage (NCBI taxonomy): Eukaryota > Metazoa > Chordata > Actinopteri > Characiformes > Acestrorhamphidae > Astyanax > Astyanax mexicanus. Next base: position 114,850,675 of record NC_064408.1, read on the forward strand.
GAGGACCTTCAATTCACATTTTAACTGTGGCAAATTTATATTATACTTAACCCTAATCTTAGTGACCAATAGTAAATCATTTCACTCTTTAGAAACTAGAGTTTCTAATTAAATCGCTATTTTTTGTTCATGAAAAAGCCTTCAAAGTTGTGAAGACCGCCCAAATGTCTAATTATAACATACCTCTATGCTTCTGAGGACATCTGGTCCTCACAAAGGTAGCAAAACATGCACACACACACACACACACACACATATTTTTTTTCTTTTTTTTTTGTTTTGCTATTCTTGTGAGGACCTTAAATTCACATATTTTACAAATTTATACTACACCTAACAATAAACTCAGTGACATCTGGTCCTCAGAAAGGTAGCAAAACATGCATGCGCACACTTTTTTTTTTTTTTTTTAGTTTTGCTATTCTTGTGAGGACCTTAAATTCACATATTTTAACTGTAACAAATTTATACTACACTTAACAATCAACACAGTGTCCAGTAGTAAACAATTTCACTCTATAGAATCTAGAGTTTCTAATTAAATATTAGAACAACATATCACTCACTATACTTCTGAGGACATCTGGTCCTCACAAAGGTAGCACAACACACGCACACACACACTGATTTTCTTTTCTTTTTTTTTTTTTTTCCAGTTTTACTGTGCTTATGAGGACCTTAAATTCACATATTGTTACTGTGGCAAATTTATACTAGACCTAACAATAATCTCAGTGACCAGTAATACATCATTTCACTCTTTAGAAACTAGAGTTTCAAATTAAATCAATGTTTTTGTCAAATTATAACATACATCTATACTTCTGAGGGCAGCTGGTCCTCACAAAGGTAGCAAAACATGCACACCCAAACACACTTTTTGCTTAGTTTTGCTATTCCTTAAATTCACATATTGTAACTGTGGAAAATTTATACTACACCTAACAATAATCTCAGTGACCAATAGTAAATCATTTCACTCTATAGAAATTAGAGTTTCTAATTAAATCAGTATTTTTGTCAGATTATAACATACCTCTATACTTCTGAGGACATCTGGTCCTCACAAAGGTAGCAAAACACGCACACACACACACACACACACTCACATACACACACACTCCCTCCCACTCGTTTCATTCCTCCCCAACACATGCGCACACGCTCTCTTGCTTGCCTTACTCTGTGAGCATTGTGCCGTATCACACTCTACAACTACAACACCATCAAAATCATTATCTCTCCTAAAAACGGTGCCCTTTTTCACCCTTTGTGCCAACAAAATGGCCCTATCTTTGCCTGTGCAGGAAATGTGACACGGTGCGATGGATTATTTGATAACAATCTTGAATCATCCATGCTTGGTAGCTGCTTATCACTGATCACAGCGCTCCACACTCAGAGATAAGCATGTTCCTGAAACGTAGGTGCGACGTACAGCCTCGGTACCTGTCTTTAGCCTCGGCTCGGCTCGCCGCGTTGCGTTGTGCTGCGCTGCGTTGGCCGCAAGGACAGATCTGTGAAAGGTTCGCCTGTCATCCCACTCCTGCCTCCTGTTATGTGTCTCCGCAAGTCAAACGCAAGGTAGCAGGAAGCGTTTCCATGGCAACCCAATAAAAAGAGCCTCGATTTATATCAAAAGGGACTGAGCGAGAAATTTAAATAAATGGACGTGTTGAGCTCGTTTCAGCGCCGCTGTTCCTGCCGTAATTAAAAGGATTATTAAACGGTGGCTTATTATGGGGTTGAGACCTTTGAGTCCCAACTTCTTTGAAAAGGCTGAATGGAGTCAATGGAGCCTCTTAGTGGGTCTTCCTATCATGCCGGTATCTTTTGTACAGTATGAGCGTCACTCACACTCTCAAAAGATTCAAAAGTGCCATAGAATTCTTTTATTGAGTATTTTAAGTTGTTCTTTCAGGCATTAATACTGAAAAAATACTGTAGTTGGTTGGGGGTGGTTTTATAAGTTCTTGTTATTTTAGCTTTAGAATAAAACACACTTCAGTACAAGTCAAGTGTACATGTTGGTACACCTCTGCTATGCATGTGCATTGTTTCTTCCGAAATCAATGATCCTGTCCTTGTTGGTATACCTGTCTAAATTGGCTTCTCTGTCCCTGCTGAAGAAAGGCCTCCCCACAGCATGATGCTGCCACCACCATGTTTTACAGTGGGGATGATGTGTTCAGGGTGATGAGCTGTGTTAATTTTCTGCCACGCAAAGCACTTTGTATTTAGCCAAAAATGGTTGGACTTTGGTCTCATCTGACCACAGAACCTTCTTCCACATGTTTGCTGTACCAACAGCTCCTCTTATGTCTTTCCTTCAACAGTGGCTTTCTTCTTGCCACTCTTCAATTAAGGCAAGATTTGTGCAGTGCATGACTTATAGACTTACACTTATTATCCCTGCTGTGGATTTCTGCAGCTCTTCCAGAGTGACCATGGGCCTCTTGGCTGCTTCTCTGAATAGTGCTCTACTTGCTGGATCTGTCAGTTTTGGTGGTCCATTGCCAAATTTTGGTAGGTTTGCAGATGTAGAATACATTTTCATTCATTATTGGATGATGGATTGAACAGTGCTCCTTGGGATGATTAAAGCTTGGGATATGTTTTTATAACCCAACACTGCTTTAAACTTTATCTCCACAACTTTATCTCTAACCTGTCTGGTGAGTTTCTCATTGCTGTGGGAATTTGACTGCATTCAATCACCCCTCCCTATCCAGATCTGCCCAACTCATCCAAAAGTTTTGGATAGAGCACCATCATTCTAGAGAACACAGTTCTACTTCTCCACAGCTCAATTCTGGGGAATTTATACCCATGTAGACCGTGCCTGGAATTAAGCATGGTGCCATTAGTTCAAGTGTATTTGTTCTGTTTCAAAGAGTCATATTGTATTGGCAATACTTCTCCACAGGAACTAGACAAGATATACAACTCTGGAAAAATACCACTTAAAAATGATGACTTTTTGTAAAAGTTGGAAAAGTTGTTTATGAACTATTCACTGATTAGTTGGTTTCTGTCACTGCAGCGGCTCACTGGAGCCATATCTGAGCATACATAGCTTGGCATTGTACTTTTTAACACTCTAAGAAGAGCTTAATAAAAACAATTCATTGATAGTGTTGCTATACTCTGTGTTTTCTCTCTCTGACCTCTCTACAAATTTTAACAAACGTTCAACCAGGACCATTAGACAGAATTAATATTACTGTCGATGAAGTTAGGAAAATATTTCAAAACACTAATACTAGGAAAGCAGAGGGGCCAGACCAGTTTAGTCCTTTTATACTGAAAAACTTTGCAGCAGAGCTGGCACCAGCTTGGCAACCAGTGTTTCAATTGTCAATCGACACACACACAGTTCCAACAGTATGGAAAACTTCATATATAAAACCATTGCCTAAAACTCAAAATCCAAAAGAACATAAAGATTATAGACCTATAGCCCTAACTTCAGTAATTATGAAAGCTCTAGAGAGACTCCTGTTAAAATATCTTCAAATAACTTTGTCCAATGGCAAACTGGATTCATTTCAGTTCGCATATAAAACAGGTTGTGGCACAGAAGATGCTGTTGCCACATTAGTTCATATTATCACTAAACATCTAGATAAACCTCACAATTATGTAAGAGCTCTCTTTCTAGATTATTCATCTGCCTTTAATACAATACAACCCAATATTTTACTCTCAAAAATGTACCATCTGAGAGTGAACCCCTATCTGATTCACTGGTATGCCTCTTTCCTTACAAACAGAGTCCAGCTTGTTAAAGTGAATAAGACCCTTTCTTCTGCTATATTGACCAATGTTGGTGCACCTCAGGGCTGTGTGAGTTCTGCTTTGCTTTTTACTTTATATACAGACGACTGTCGTTTAACCACAAAAAATCAATATGTTATTAAATATTCGGATGATACTGTTTTGCTTACTTTACTAACCGACTCAGACGGCTCTGACCTGCACCAACAAGGGGTTAATAAAATTGCTATATGGAGCAAAAACAACGCTCTGGAAATAAACACAAAAAAAACAGAAGAAATTGTGTTTAGTTTAAAATCTTTAATTATAAACCCCACCATTGTTAATAATGAAATAATCAAACAGGTGCAGTCATATAAATATCTTGGTGTAATGATTGATGCCACCTTATCATGGAAGCAGCATATGGACTATATTTGTAAAAAAACTAAACAAAGAATTTATTTTCTTCGTCGTCTCCGATCTTTTGGAGCTACTCGGCAGATACTCCTACTGTTCTATACTGCTGTTATTTTGAGTGTTCTGCAGTACTGTAATGCTGTGTGGTACAATTGCTTGTCCTTATCTGAAAAGTCTGGACTGAAACGCTTGATCAAAGTTTGCTCAAAAATTGTGGGTCAGTGTTTAGAAGGTCAGTATGAGACCGCTTATCATAACAACACAATGCGGTTAGCTAAAAACATTCTTTCTGATGCTAATCATGTTCTGAACAGCGAATATGTACTTCTCCCATCGGGACGACGATACAGTGTTCCGCGGTTTAATAAAGTCAGACTGAAGCACTCTTTCGTGCACCAGTCAATCCTTAAATTGAACCGGGAGCCTAATCTATAATCATACAAGATCTTTATGAAGCGAGATGATGCGAGCGAACTATGTATTTAATGTACCCCCTTTTCTTTTTTTTTTTTTCCCCTTTTATAATGGTTGTTTGTGCCCTTATATGTTGTGTTGTTAATGTATGATGTTGTAACGGAGCTACTGTTTTTATGCAAAACAAATTTCAGATCATGGATCTGACAATAAAGTATTATCTAATCTAATCTAATCTAATACATGGTGTGTGGATTAGCTGGATTAGCTTTTAGCCTAGTACCAACCTAGCACTCATTCATCCCTCTGGATTTAGCTTGTATGCCTCTTTTATCTCGTTCCCTTCTGATGTGTGTTTATTTTTAGGTTTTTGGTTCAAGAGAATGGGCATTTGCAGAGAAAACAAGGCTAAAGCCAGTAAGCTAGCATTAGCTTTTAGTCTAGGATACCTTCATATACCTTCTTCTTTCCTCATCTTAAGCTTTGTTACACAGTAAGTTTGATCTCCTTTTCAGAAAAAAAGTAAGTGTATGACAACTGGATTCTGAAACATTTTGAATTTCACTGACTAGCAGAGTCTAGAGGAGAAGTGCTGCTCTCTAGTATCAACAACACCATATTCTCCTGGTATTCTTGATGTAAATGTGGCTTTAATCAGTCAATACTGTGATGTAACAGTTTTGTTTTTATTTGTTATATTATTCTTTCCATTTAGTAAACTCTCTTTATTCAACTATATGAGGTGAAATATAGTTTTGCATTATAATACTGTAGACTTTTCTGGTTTTGTCTGAATTTTCAAGAAGCATAACATCATCTCACTTAGACTTGTGCGTAGGCAAGTGCACATCACATCAAGGAGACACTTTTCATCATGTTTTTATCCAGCCGAGCTGCAGTAAGTTCAGAGCCTGTGTCCTTAGTGATGAACTATCCTATTAATCAAGAGAGATGCAAAAGATTAGACACAGGCAGGAAGACAATCAACTGCCGTCGCTTCACTTTGCAGCGTATTTATCAAAGTCAGTTACGTTAATGACTGATGGCGCAATGTCATCATTATTATGGGCTATAATGATGCTCTCATTTTACTATACAGTGGATTAGATTTCCTGTAAAGATAGAACCCCATAAAGCTCTAAGAACACTGTTGTACTAATTGATCTGAAAGGATTTCAAGATGAATTTGAACAGCAACTGGTAGCTGCAATATTGGAGGTGCAACATGTTTGCAGTTGTCTAAAAGTAACCATGATTGAAAGAGGAGGTAATTGGCAGTTGTGAGGAGGAACTGCATTGGATGGGTGGGACTGGATGTGGAAACAGCTGTGTTTGTCCAACCCAAAAATAATCAAATTACTGTAGATGGGAGGCAGTATAAATGAGTCCCTCCCCTTAGGAAATGATCCAATCAGTTTGTTGTTGATGAGGGCTGACTTAAAGGGGGAAGTCCCTGCCCACATGTGAATTCCAGTTTCCAGTATTTTGATTTCCTCCTATCCAAAAAGATTAGAGCGGGACTGGAAATAACCAGCAGTGTTTAGAGTTATTTTTAGTTTTCTTCTTCCCAATTCACCCACCCGTAATGCCAGTAGCATCACAGTTCTTATACATCAGCTCACAGACGCCTTGTGCTGATCGACATCACCCTTTGGAGTGATAAAGGGAAAGAGCGCCATCTACCCACCCAGAGAGAGTAAGACCAATTGTGCTCTCTCGGGGCTCCGGCAGCTGATGGCAAGCTGCATGAGACCGGGATTCAAACCAGTGATCTCCCGATCATAGTGGCAGCGCTTTAGACCACTGGACCACTCGACGCCCTATCAACAGTGTTAAAAGATGAGGGACCACTTACAAATGATGAGTTTCTTTGATTTTACCAAATTGAAAACCACTGGAATAAAATTAAGAGGAAGATGGATGATCACAAGCCATCAAACCAAACTGAACTGCTTGAATTTTTGCACCAGTAGTGGCATAAAGTTATGCAAAAGCAGTGTTTAAGACTGGTGGAGGAGAACATGCGAAGATTCATGAAAACTGTGATTAAAAACCAGGGTTATTCCACCAAATACAAAACTTTATGAATATGAACTTGTTTTCTTTGCATTATCTGAGGTCTGAAAGCTCTGCATCTTTTTTGTTATTTCTGCCATTTCTCGTTTTCTGCAAATAAATGCTCTAAATAACAATATTTCTATTAGGAATTTTGGAGAAATGTTGTCTGTAGTTTATAGAATAAAACAACAATGTTCATTTTACTCCAACATAAACCTATAAATCAGCAAAACAATCAAAAACTGATTCAGAAACTGAAGTGGTCTCTTCATTTTTTCCAGAGCTGTATGAATATTTCTATATTGACTTAGATTAGATAACCTTTGTACTTCATACCATGTTCCAAACTACATACTGCTGTACCTAGTAGTAAATAAGTAATAAAAGAAAATAGGTCACCACTGTTAGACGTTCTTCCTGTAGTGTGGTGTGTGGTGTTCCAACATGTATTGTGTGGGACGCAGCCTTGCTCACTGTCTAACATTAGTGTTAATCTTGTCTCAGTTTTGTAGAACTCAAATGTTCTCAGTTTTAACCTTGTTTTATCGTAATGCCATCAAATATACATCACAGGACACAACATTACTGAGTTATTCCTTTTTTTTTTTTAATTCATACCATGTTTTATATCCTTAGCAGCAGTGGAGTCAGTCAGTTTGCTACATTGTATATATTTGGTCCGCTTATTTTTGTTTTCACACTGCAGTTTAGGGAGCGCACCAAAGACCATTGTGTGAAAGACCTAAGACCAAAGACCTACATCCTTTCATCCTCACTTACGTATCGATGCGTTTTCCTTAACTTGACGCTGATTGGTTTTAGAAGGACATGCGTCTGATGTTGGCATGTTGACAATTCAGCGGGTGGTTCATTCGGCGGGAAGCCTTTCCAGGATAAGGATAAAATAAATGAACAGATTCATTTCGTCTTCATAGTAGTGCTGCTATTGTGGTTTTAATACCAGTAGCAGCAACTTCAGGCACACGTTAGTTCAAAGTCTCTAGGTTAGTTCAAATTCGCCAAACCAACGTGCTTGTCCTGAAGCAACTGTACCGCCGCCAACAGATAAGGAGGAAAAAATGGTTATTTTACTTTATCTGCTGCCGTTGCTGAGGAACGCCTGCTCAGCTTCCTGTAATTGGTCCGAAAGTTGGAACCATCTAGAAAAGCGTTTTCACACTGCAGGCGAACCGAACCATGGTTCAGAAGATTCGGACCGAGACCACCTCTCTTGGTCGGACCAAAATCTGGTCCTTTGGTCCGGTCCGTGGTTCGCGGCCTCTTTCACACCTTACTTTGGTTCGGACCAAACTGAAAAGTCAGAAAGTCCAGACCAAGCAAATGTGTGCCCCAATGTTAAATGTACTACTTCGCTTGTGTTGCAAGACACAGTATAACACTGTTAAATGAAGTAGCAAAGGGACGTGCCATTACTTTACGCTTATGTATGATACATCCTATAACTATAAACCATGTTGGATTTAGACGGAAGTACTACATGCAAGACTTTGTTTATTACATTACATTACATTTAGCGGACACTTTTATCCAAAGCATATTACAAATAATGATGCACATTTAGCAATAGAGGACATAAAAGTGCAAGGGAAAAATAACATTTAGGCAGGGCCTAAAGGAGGCAAAGGAGAATAGTATAATGGGATAGAGGAGTAAAGGAGGGAAAGAAGGAGTTAGTGTGTTAGAGGTGTTAGGAGAGTAAGTGCTCTTTGAAGAGCTCTGTCTTCAGGAGTTTATTAAAGTCACTCTCTAGTCACTCACGGTCTTCAAACGTCGACTGAAGACACATCTTTTCAAAGAGTTCCTAAACTAATAAAAAAAAAAAAAAAAAAAAAAAAAGGTTCCTAGGGTTCTTAACATGATTAAGCTCTATGTATCTCTTGATCCTAGTCTACAAACTAGCTTTGGATATCTTAAGTAACTTTGAAGCACTGTTGTAAGTCGCTCTGGATAAGGGCGTCTGCTAAATACCATAAATGTAAATGTAAATGTAAATTAAAGGTAATGATGGACTTTCCTGCTTTAGTTTTATATCTATAGTCTATATGGTCTGATTACTTTCATTTAGAAACGTCTTTGGCCGAATCTCATTTCACCCCTTGGCCCTACCTCTTACCCCTACCCCTTGTTTTCAAGTGTTACCCTTCCTTTGGAACAGAGTTAGAAGTGGAAGGGGTAAAATCCTCCCCCTAAGAATTGGGATATCCTTCAAGCACCCGATACGTCAGCAGGTGCGCTAAAGTTCAGTAACCTAGCTGCTGCTGCTAGTTAACTAGTTAACTTTAGGGTTTATTGTATATCTTCAGAAAGGGGTGAGATGGTGCAGAAAATAATTATTATTGTCCATTCCTTAGTTCCCCTGTGATGGGGAGCTGAAATTAGCCTTAATTATCTTTTATTTTATTTTATTTTTTTGTTTCCACCTTAAATGCTCCAGCCCCTGCCGTCTTTTACACCATTTAAGGTGGAACGGGAAAGTTAGCTAGCTACTGAGACAAACTACTAGCGATCTTTTTAATGCTTGTTATGAAGAATTTATCCATAAAACATTTAAACTACACATTAAACTCTGGTAATATAGTGCTAATTGTCATTTTAACAAGGAAAACATTTACATTTATGGGTTTCTTTGGTCACTTGTTCTGGCATCTTATCAGTGATTCTCATATCCCTCAGTTTGAAGTGTGCATCTTAGAAATCTCTGTTTGAAGGGCTAACAAGCCCCATTCCTTCCCCTAACCTACCTCTCCAGCCTAACAAGAATCGGGACACCCCTTCCCCTCGGCGTTTACACGCAAAACAGAGGGGTAGCAGTAAGTGGTGAAATGGGATTGGGCCCTAACATCTATAAATAGCACAAGCTACCACAATTCAGCAAGCCTCTTAGGGCTCTTTTAAAGCTTCTGTTGCAAGCTTGTCCTTTGCTACAGTTACAAACAGATATTTATCAAATATCAAATCAAAGTATTTATCAAATTAAATCAAATTCTGCCTTGTCCAGTAAGGAGCCAGTTGAGTTGCTGTGGATCTAGCCGTTAACATTGCATTGCACTGTGAGCACTACTTCAATCCTGTCTATCCTGCCTGACACTTTAGTGGGTGTGCCTTTAAGGATAGCCTGGATCATTGTTGATTACCTATTGTGTCTCACCTAAGGTAAAAATATTGGAAAAATGTCTTGCAATATATTAGATTATTACAATAAATAATGAGATATTTGAATGGGAAAGAGGAGAGTAAACAATTCCCAAAGCTTATTTACACTCTATAATGGAAAGGGTGTGTATAGGGATAGAGATAAAACAAGTAGTTCAATATTCTGGGTATGGATTTATTAAACAGAATAAAAGTATTTATTTTTTCCTGCATTGTAAATAAATACTGAAGTCATCCAGACTATGAAGGAACACTTTACATCTGGGGTTAAGCTGTTAACTTTTATGAACTCTTATGAAATTATCCTGTATAACAGAGGTAACTCTTGCTCCTGCATTTCTGGGACGGCCCTGATGAGAGCCAGTTCCATCATAATGTTTTTGATGGTCTTTGCGGTGACTGCACTTGAGGATACCTTAAAAGTTCTTGAAATGTTTCAGATTGACTGATCTTCATTTCTTAAAATATGTTTTTTTCTTTACTTAGTTGAGAAGTTCTTGCTTTTCATTATATGTATTAGATCATTACTCAAATAGGGCTATTCACTGTATACCACTTCTACGTTCACAACTTTACAACTGATGTTCTCAAACACATTAAGAGTCGAGAAATTCAAGTAATTAACTCTTGACTAGTTCAGCACAGCTGTTAACTGAAAGCCCGAATTCCAGGTGACTCTATGCCAGGTTCTTGTCTTGTTCCGTGTCTCTCCTGTCTGACTGTGTTTTTTCTTCCCTCCTGTTTGTTTTTATATACCTTCCTCTCTGTGCTCTCCTTGCCTCCAACCATGTTTTCAGTACTCCCAACTGTGTTGATTTGTAGCTCCACCCCCTTATTACCTGTCCCCAGGTGTTACCTGTTTCCTGTTCCTTCAAAGTGTATTTATACTCCAGCGTTTCCTGTTTTCTCAGTCTTCTCAGTCTATAGTTTTCTTCATGTTTCTTGTTGTTTTTGTTTTAGTTTCGGTTTATTGTTTGTTTGTTTTCTTGTTAATAATTTCGTCTGCACTCTGCATCCTCTCCCTGCTCCTGCATTCCTGACACTCTAGAGATAATCTAGCCAAGATGTGAAAAGCTGTCATATAAGCAAGAGGTGCTATTTTGAAGAATCTTAAATATAAAACCTATTTTGTTTTTATTCTGGCACATTTTTTTACTAAATAATTTTTACTAAATGTTTTTCTTTTGTTCATATTTTGTATGACTTTGGTATTAATTTACAATGTAGAAAATTGTAAAGTATATACTGTATATATATATATATGCAGTACCAGAAAAAATTGTAGTTTTTGGCTCCGTAATGCACAAGAAAATGATTTTTCATATTTCTCTGGATGCTGAGCTTGTGCAGATCTTCACATTGAAGGGAACATATTCTCCACTATCATTACAATATTGTCACTCCTCATACAGCTTATCCAGCAATCTGATTGGCTCTTTTTCTCTTTTATGAATTCCCATTCATATTTCCCACAACCACTGACCAATCTCCTCATTTATAGCGTCTCTGTTCTCATACAGTGTTATGAGTTCTTCGAGGGCCAGTTCAGCCGTACTGATTAGGGACAGGTATATTGTGCAGGCTCAGTTGACTCAAGCACAGATGACTTTGAATCACCACTCAGAGACATTGGTGCGTTTAGTCTGCTGTTCATCAAGTTGAAGGCCATCATTCTGGTCATAAAGGTTTAGACCAGTGCTCTCCAGCGGCTCTGAGCTCACAGAGAGAGAGCGAGCGCTCCCGATGCAGCCACGCCGTGTCATAAGCTCATCTAAGCAGGTCATCAATCAGCTAAGCCTGAGGACTGGGCTGGCTCAAGCCCACTTTAACACCCAATTTAGAGAGAGCAGCAATGATTCTATGCCACAGAAATTGATTCGGTGTCTGTGTGCAGCGCAGATGGATTCTGATCCTCAACATCTTTGCTATCAATCCTGCATCTCTGTGGGTCTGTGGAGCTCGTGAAAATTGTGGGAATTGGCAGAGAGCTCGTTCGCTCTCACTATTGTTCTTGGATGTTCTTCTTCTTATTGTTATTATACTTAAATTAACACAAAATGCAATTTCTGGGATATTGACTATGTTTCGACTCTGATTTGAGTTGAGTTATATTGATGACACATTGGCTTCTATGCAGCTTTTGGTCACATTTTTCAAGCTACAAACATGGCAAATTTGGCACATTTGTAGAGTTGGTAGCTCCAGTTAACCCTCCTGTTATGTTACGGGTCAAATTGATGCGTCTTAGAGTTTAAAGATAAAAAAACATAGTTAAAAGTATTTTTTTTTCAGAATGAAACAAACAAAATATTAGTAGAATCAACATTTAATATGAAAATGGTTCATGTCAAATATTTGCAACCACCCCCTGCAAAAACTAAACTGAAACAAAGTTGCAATGTTATGTTTCAATATTATGCAAAACTGCTGTTTTATATGTTTGATTTTCAAAAGTAATAAAGTGTAAAATAAAGGGAAACATTAAAAAAAAGTTTGAACATGTATTTTTTTTTATAAAAAAACGAGTGAATTATCCTAATTGAACCACTACCTGTTGGAGGTAAGGAACACCATACTGCACTAAATATTAATTGTATTGATAATAATTAGCAGTGGAGTAAGTAATGAAATATTCACACTGCTTGTTAAAATTGTTTTCAGATATCTTTTGAATACTTTAACGTGCGACGGGTCAATATGACCTGGGAACACCACTGCTGGTTCTGACAACTCAACGTAATAGGAGGGTTAATGGTTTATGTTTTTTGGTCCAATAAATTTGACATGTTTCATCAAATCATCACACATTTTTCTCTATAGAAATGAATGGCGGAAAATATTCAATATTCACTTTCCCACTCGACAGATGAGAATCCTCTGTATATGGAGTAGATTTTGGACCAACCATATTTTTGGCCAAAATTTGGGCTACCCACATTTAACCAATTGTTTTTGGATACCAATATTTAGACTATAGTATTATAAAGGCATAAACATGACAACACCTTAGAAACCAGCATAGAAACACACTAGCTCTACTTTAGCACCACTTATCTACCAACACCTTAGCAACCACTTAGCAAGATCTTTACAAACAAGCCCTATACCACTGCAACACCATCACAACCACCTAGCAACGTTTTAGCAACTAACAGCTACAAGCAGCTTATGTAGCTTATAGCTCTTCAACACATTATTAGCTGCTAAGTAACACCTTAGCAATCCGTGTCATACCAACCATTATATACCATATAAACACCTAATCAACCAAAACCTATACCATGGCAAATTTTAAAATTAATTTAGCAACCAACTGCAATATAATAGCAACTCCTTAGCAAACAATAACAATACCATAGCAACAAGAACTATACCATAGCAACCATCACCTTTATCACAGCTGCACTGTCTCTGCACTGGTTGCTATGTTGTTTTTGTTTTATCTCAGAGGCCGTAAAAGATACTGATGTAAACGTCAGAAAGACCAAAATTAACGGATAACTCCCAAGAAAACTCCAGAATTGACCCTTCTCCAACATTGCCAAATGAACTGTTGAAGAAGTGCGTGTTCACAGCTTTTTTTTTTGTGCAGCATTACACAGAGTCAGTGCAACTTCAATGCAGTGAAAACAGAAAACACTGGTGTTCCCCTCCTCCCTTTGTAATATTATGGGCTGGTGATCTACTATGGCAGCAGATAAAAGCTGAAATACAAAGTGGATCTGATGCCTAACACTCCACAAGGCTGATGACACCCAGTGTAAGCTGGTGGGTGAACGTCAGGGCTAGGTAGTTAGCCAGCAGACGAGCGGCAAAGAATTATGGGTGAATCTGTAGCAGGGAGTGCACTGGGGGCAGACTCCTCAGGAGGAAGGCATTCATTAACTGTGGAAACAGGAAACCAAACATGTCTAAATGGGATGTGGGCGAGCAGGGCTTTCCCAGTAGATGAAGATAGCAAGAAATTTTCATTGCCCTGGTGCAGTAGTCGACCTTCTGGGGTTAATTACTGACCTGTACCACAGTGTGTCATGCTGCGATAAATAGTTGTGCTAGACTGATTAGTACTGTAGGGTTCTATAGAGAGTATAGGGTTCTATAGAGAGTGTAGGGTAGTGTAGGAGAGTATAAAATAGTATGGCATTGTATAGGGAGTATGGTGTAGTAGGGAGTAGTATAGGACTATATGGTAGGTAAGCATTGTAGGGTAGAATACTGAATATATGAAGTGTAGTTTATGGTAATTTATGGTAGTATAGTAATATACTGTATAGTAATATAGGGAGTATAGCGTAGTATGGGGACTATGGGTAGTATAAGGAGTGTGGGGTAATATAAGGTAATAAAGAGAGTACAGGGCAGCGAGGATAGTTTAGCAGAGTGTAGGGAGTATATGATAATTTACGGGCATAATAGGGCAGGTATAGGTTAGTATAGTATAGTATAGTAAAAGCTAGTATAGGGAGTACAGGATAGTGTAGGTTAATGTAGGATAGTATAGTTAGTATTGGCAAATATAGGGAGTATGGGGTAGTATAGAGTAGTATAAGATAGTATAGAGGAGTATAGTGAGTACTAGAATGCCTAAAGCTATGATTACATTCATAAGAGATTCCTTACCCTCTATACCCTGCTCCCCTTCTGTGAACCACACTATACATTAGTATAGGTAATATAGGGGCGTAGGATAGGAATTCCATGATAGTATTAGGTAGTGTAGGATAGTATATGTTAGTAAAGGGGAGTATAGGGTATTATAAGGAGCTGAGGGTAGGGGTGTATTAGGTAAGATACGGAGTTTAAGATAGTATTGCACTGATAGTGTAGTGTAGGATGGTATACATTACTATACTGGAGTATAGGGAGCTGAGGGGAGTATAGGGTAGGAAACGGAGTACAAGATAGTATTGGGTAGTATAGGACAGTATACATTTATATAGGGGAGTATGGGGTATTATAGGGAGCTGAGAGTAGTATGGATACTATAGGGGAGTATAGGGTAGGATATGGAGTACAAGATAGTATTGGTAGTATAGGATAGTATACATAAGTATAGATTATTATAGGGAGCTGAGGGTAGGATAAAAAGTACAATGTAGTATTTGGTTCGTATAGAATAGTATACTTTAATATAGGGGAGTATAGGGAGCTGAGGGGAGTATGGGTACTAGAGGGGAATATAGGGTAGGATAGGAAGTACAAGGTAGTATTGGGTAGTATAGGAAAGTGTACATTAGTATAAGGTAGTATGGGAAGCTGAGGGTAGTATGGGTATTATAGGTAAGTATTGGGTAGGATAGAAAGTACCAGATAGTTTTGGGTAGTATAGGAGAGTATACATTACTATACTGGAGTATAGGGAGCTGAGGGGAGTATAGGGTAGGAAACAGAGTACAAGATAGTATTGGGTAGTATAGGATAGTATACTTTAATATAGGGGAGCAAAGGGAGCTAATGGTAGAATGGGTGCTATAGGGTAGTATTATGTAGGATACAGAGTACAAGATAGTATCGGGTAGTATAGGATAGTATACATTACTATACTGGAGTATAGGGAGCTGAGGGGAGTATAGGGTAGGAAACGGAGTACAAGATAGTATTGGGTAGTATAGGATTAGTATACATTTATATAGGGGAGTATGGGGTATTATAGGGAGCTGAGGGTAGTATAGGTACTGGAGTGGAGTATTTTAGTTGCTTTAGTGATTTTTTTTTTATGTAGTTTTAATGCACTTTTTGAACATTTGTTTCCACCCTCTAAAGTTTGACTTTAAAAGCTGCTGACTCATGATGTGCTAATAGAGAAATCAGTAGCTGTGAGTGATCATTAAATGTAGTTGGCTTTAACACAGACTTTAGCCGCGCAGCTTGTTTGACTGTGCCGCTCGTGTATCACTCATTACAATACGCTGGAACAGAAAGCGCTCTGGCTTTTAGGCGCTCTGTTCTGTTTGAGATGGAGAAGAGATGGAAGAGAGCTGCTCACAAAGGGAGTGAAAAAATGTGGAGAGGCCTGTGTGAGAATGGAAGCGCAGGGAGGAAAGAAAAGACCAGCTCACATCAAAAAGCAAGAGAGGTAGAGAGAAAGAGAGGGAGAGGGAGAGAGAGAGGGAGGCTGAGAAGAGGCTGTAGAGGAGAGATGGATAAATACACTATTTGAATTATGTAAAAGAGGTGCGTGGGTGAAAGCGAACAAACTGTGTGTGTGTCTCTGTGTATGTGTGTGTGTGTGTGTGTTCGAGAGAGGCAGAGGGTGGTAGAGGGAGTCAGAGAGAGACAGAGCTAGGGAGAATGAGGTGTGGAGAGAGAGAGAGAACGGAGGGAAAAGATGGAGGTTAAGAGAGAGAAAGAGAGAGAGAGAGAGCTGGAGAGACAGCAGGTATTTACAGTCTGATTTATGTAAGAGTTAGCATTGATCCGCCAGGCAGAAAAGAATGGAGTAAGAAAAGCACAACGCCGGTGGGTCGCTTCTCTCCGCTCTCGTGTTCCAGCCCGGTGGACGAGGCGACCCTGCTGCTGGAACTCGCCAAACCCCAGACGCCTCCACATTCATTACACTGCCCATTCATTTGTTTCCCTTGCTCTGGACCTAATGGTTTTAATGCATGCTCCTGAGTAACGAGCACATCCCAGCATCCACATCCATCACTAATACAGCACGCAGCATACAGACCCGCCTCTGGAAGCAGGCGCTAACTCAAGGACGCCGGACAGCGAGTGCTGTGTTGGCCAGCTCGGCCTCTCGCGACTGCAGTCGGCCGGCTTTGTTTCTCGTCTGGGATTCAGAGTGTCTGAACACGTCTCTCTTTGGTTTGTCTGTCCTTCGTTGGTCGCTGTTTAATGCACTTGTGAATTATGTATCAATTTTACCTTCCTTTACCAAATTACAGCTTAGTATTCACAATCGAAAAAAACACTGTGACTCTGGAGTACATAAACATCATGAACCTGTTTGCGACAATCATGGGCTAGAGGTGTATGAAGTAGTGGAGCACGATATTGGAAAAATTTTACATTGCATATGCTCTTTTTTCAATTACATACAGTAATAAATCACCAGTCTCGCATCCGGACCGACCAAGAGCTGAGTCAGCGCAGAGCACTCAAAACCCGAGAAAAACAGCAAAACAACAGTAATCTGCCCTTTAATCAGGCATTTAAATGGCTTTTTAAAAGATACATAAGAGTGTTTTCCTGGGATTAAAAGAGTAAATTCAGCTGTAACTGGAAATATCTGCACTGCAACACCGGCTGGACTGAGGTGCACAGCTTTCCACACATGCGTTTACAAGCACGTGCCCAACCATATGGATGGAGGCCATGCGATTACCTCGTGTTTTACGCTTCTCAGGCAGCAGCACCCTGTCACTCACACAGACACAGAGACAGCACTGGGTATCTACTTATTGTGTCAATAATCAAAACATTGCAACATGAAGTGTCGATTTAATTGTCTTAAGTGACATCGCACGTCCTGCTTTTTTATACGATATATCGTGCAGCCCTAGTATAAAGGCTCTCAGCATTGAGCATCCTGACCTCAAATACTCATAGCAATGCTGTAAAACCTAGTGGAACAGGATTATTTTGTGGGGCTCACATGGGTGGAATGTGGGCTAGATGGTCTCTAAGGGTGTTTGTACTGGTGTCATTAAGGTAATGATATATATCAGTATTGGTGCCGATACTGGCATGTACAGTATCCACATTGCAAACAGAGGGCAACAATACTGTAAATTAGTTAGTAACTTTTCAAATGTGGCCGGGGTCAAAGCCAACCACTGGGAAGTCAGTGGGACCAAACTGGAGGCAGGTCTTCTCAAAGGGGAGGTCTTATTAAGACAGGTGGAAGGTGCAGATTCCACTCTATAAACTTTCATTTCATTTAATTATATCTTATTTTGGATACAAAACACTGTGTCTACTGTAATAAAACCTATACAAAATGAAAGACAAATATAGTACACTATAAATATTGTAGATTAAATAGTAAGAGTTTGTATTGGAATCAGTACTTGGTATAGAGAGATGTTAAACAATCTGGCATCGGAAAAAAATGTTATTTGTGCACCCATAGATTATACACATGTTGTTCCTGGGACATATTGGTTCCTGGCTTTTTTAGGCCCATGCCTGGGTTATACAGTTTCCTGTGCCATCAGTAACCCTGATAGAGCCAATGTTAAACCACTCCAGTTCCCAAAACAGACATCTGTAAATGAGTCCAACATGGAGTCCATGGACAAAACATTGTGGTGCCTAATTGGGCTGCCCATATAGGGCCCATATGAGCATATTTTCTGTGTTGGAGCTTCAGGGGCTTGGTTGACATCCAATACTATGTGCTTGGAATCTACATTGGAGGCACCCAGCCTTGGTGCTGGAGAAACTTGCTACTGAAACCTCAGCCTTATTATACTATACCTATTACTGATTCTTTATACTTTACCTGACTAGCACAATTCATACATAAGACACACTGTTAACTATTGGAATTTTTTGGGTCATTTTTTCCCCAATTTAGGCTCCAGGTTTTACAGTTTTCTCTCATTCTAATGCACTTGATCCAGATAAAGATCCAGCTCATGATCCCTTGCTGAGATAGATTGGGTGTGTTACAGCCAGACAACACTAAGAAAAACAAGATAGTACCATCTCAGAACCAGGACTGAGAACCACTGGTGTATTAGAGTGGATATTCAAAAGACAAAAGCACAAAGGATTGAAACCTAGTGGTGTCTGCTTTCTAGACATAGTATAGTAGAGGTTGATGGTACACAGGCAGATGTATCTTCTTCCTAGACATAGTATAGACAGGGTTTCTGCCAATATAAGCTCAGTAGAAGCTTTTAGGGCAGTCATGGCCATTGCACCAACATCTGCAGGCCTGTAAGAATGGAGTGACGGCAAGCAGATCAGCATTCAGGGCCGCTTGTTGAGCTTTATGGTTGACTGCAGATTTGACCGTTGGAAACCCTGCGACTGCATTCAAGGAAACCCTCCACTTCACTGCTTTTTCTTCTTAGCCCATCACAGGACACCATAAGTGCTACCTTACTTCTCAGAAGGCAGCGTCTTCACAAAAGACTGGAAATAGATGGCGCACTTCTTTGTGAAACCCTCCCATCCGTGAACACCATTGTACTCCTCAGGGGGAACTATTATGGAAAGTGGCTGGAACTGTAAGGGGACAGAAAGCAGGACCAACCCATTCAGCGTCTGCTGGCTGTGTAACCCAGCACCAACCTGCTGCTGCATCTAGATTTAGAGAAGTCTTATGTAACAGAGGTACAAGACAGGATGTACTGTATGTGCGGTGCTGTGGAACATACAGAGGACAGACTGCAATAAGAAGGGGGTTATGGAACACCTAGGCTTATTTATAAAATCACGTAAGAAGAGAAGCTGGCAGACGAAGAATAAAATCAGATTAATCCATTTTAAAGTGTCAAGAAGCTTTTATTGTCATTACTTCTGAGTACAGGTACACAGTGTGACAAAATTACGTTCCTCCAGAACCATGGTGCAACATGTAAAAGCAACAAGAATAATAGACAAACATGAAGTGCAAAAGTGTAACAATAGTGCAACATAAAACTATAACACTACAATTAATACAATAAATACAAAAGATGCGACAGTTTAGTACAGATCTGCAGTACAGATACGGTACAATAAAATGTGTATAGTGAGGAAAAACGGTGCAAAAAGGCAGCAATATGTAACATACTGTAACATATAGAACGTACATGATCACAGCAGTTACTGAGGTAGAGAGTTTATAGTTTTTTTTGTAGAAAGAAGCAGCAAATATTGCTGATAATGTTAGAGACATGTCAGTCTCTGTGTGCTGAGAGTGTGTTTAGTGTGTGTGTAGAGTGATAAATGGGTTCAGTACAGTCTTTGTGTGTGTGATGAGTGGTGGTGGGTTTTTTTAGTTCAGTTCTTTCTGAGTGTGTTGGGTGTATGGTGATGGTGGGCAGGGGTTCAGCTCTGTCTCTGTGTGTTGAGGAGTCTGACTGCCTGGTGGAAGAAGCTGTTGCAGAGTCTGGTAGTGGAGGCTCTGTGTGTTGAGGAGTCTGACTGCCTGGTGGAAGAAGCTGTTGCAGAGTCTGGTAGTGGAGGCTCTGTGTGTTGAGGAGTCTGATTGCCTGGTGGAAGAAGCTGTTGCAGAGTCTGGTAGTGGAGGCTCTGTGTGTTGAGGAGTCTGATTGCCTGGTGGAAGAAGCTGTTGCAAATCAGTGTTATTTTATCATATCACAGTAACAACAGGGGTACAGTTGAGTAAAAAATGTAGGTGCATAGTCTCTCTTCGCAGTGTAAACACAATACAAAAAATGTATAGGTGTCTAGTGCAATCTTGAAAACACTAGGAATTATTCACTCTTTGGTGAGACATAAGCAAAGTCCAGTTTTTCTTTGAGCAACATTGTGTTTAAACCTTTCAATTCTTTCTCACACAATCCTTTCTTCAATCCTTTTCTCCTAAAAGATTCAGTCACCTGTTGACACCACCTGTTTGTAATCACTTCATTATTTATTTATTAATTTTCACCTCTTACTAGCTCTAAATGTCATCTGTCACAGATCTTAAGACTATTGCAGTTACAAAAATGCAGGAATAGTTGTATATTAATAAACAAAATTAAGTTGACCAGATAAAACATCCACATCTTGGGTTCATACTGTCTGGAATCAAATAAAGGTCAGTTTAGTGAGCACACTAAAAACATAGCTACATGCTGCTGCCATCATCATCTACATGAGCTACATCTTCCTGTACTTCACACTGAATGGTTTGTAAAAGGGTGGACTTTGTATGTTGGTGTTTTACAAATTCAAAGTGAGTGTAACAGATTCTTCTCAGCCTTTCTTTCTTTCTGTTTACAAATAAGAGTTCATCTACAGTTACAATAGATACAACCATCACCAGCATAATCTGTTGTACCCATAGTGCTGCATGACACACCTCTACATGAAGGGAAGTTGGATTTCAGCACATCACCAGTTCTTTTTCTTCTTCTATTGTTTATTGGGTTAAACTTGCTTCCATACGACTGAACCATCTAAAAAGAAGTTTTCACATTGAAAATGAACCAGACCATGGTTCTATAAATTCAAACTGAGATTACATATTTGTTCCAGACCATGGTTTGGGACATCTGCTGTTTTAGTTTGGGACAAGATAAAAGCCTGAATGTGTAAAAGCTACTCAGTCAGTGTGACCTTTTTTTATTAGTTTTGTATTTTCTGAATGTTTGAGACTAAATGCAAAATTAGAAAATTGGATGTAATTTTTTTTTTGTGTAGTTTAGTGTACAAGTAATAAGTTTTCATCCATTTTTCCAGTTTTAGTTTTTTATCTCTTTTTTTCCTCACAATCTTTTTTCTTATTTTCAGATTTTTGGATTATTTGAAAATCAAGAGAAGATAAACTTTAAATTTGTTTTTAAATTGTGCTTAAGAAAGGCTGATATGAAATAGTAAATAATTAAAAAAATGAATGAAAAAAACATTTTATCTTCACTATACTAAAAGAAAAAGTTTTATACCCAATGTTCTGTTTTCTATTTAATTTTGATACAGTCAGAAGATTAATCCCTACTCATATTACTGCTCATTTGGGATATTTGCTGCACTCTGTGTTCATCTCTCTCTCTCTCTCTCTCTCTCTCCCTCTTTTTCTTCTTATCTACCTCTATCTCTCTTTCCCTTCTCAGACCACGCCCGTCTCAGGAGGAAGAGCATTGCCACCGGCAGGCAACCCAGCATGGAGACCCCTCCCATTGCCCCCCCTCAACCCTTCCGACAGTCCGTGAGTACCCCTCCTCCCTCCCGTCCTCGCTCGCTCCCCCCATCCCTCTCTCTCTCCCTCCCTCCCTCTTACTCTCCGCCCGCCCCCCGGCACTCCTGCCGAAACTCTGCGGGCACTCTGCCTCTCTCTCTCCCTCTCTCTCTGCCTCTTTCCTTGTCTCCCTCCGCCGTTTCCTCTTTTACCAAGCCCTACCCCTCTAAAGGTGGTGTCAGTACCCCGCCCCTTTCCCGTTCTCTACCTCTGTCTCCATCTTTCTCTCTAACTCTTCCTCCCTTGCTCCCCCCCTCCTCTCCTGTCCGGCCAGGGGACTGGAAGGTTGCACCTCTGCCCTCGGTCGAGGTATGTCACTCTGAAGCTAGGCCTGGGTCATGAAATGAAACCCATATTAATAAAAGTGTTTATTTATGAGCTATTTCTGATCAGATGATTAAGACTTTCTGAGTTAATTATTAAAGGTGTTGCCTTTTATTTGATGAATATGTTGGTAGAAGATGTAAAATAAGGAGGGACTAAGGCGTAATATAAGGAGCGGACTAAGGTGCAGCAACAGTGATCTGAGGATCTCCGGCTCAAATCCCAGACCACGCTGTTTGCCATCAGCAGCCAGAGTCTGAGAGAGAGAGCACAACTGGCTATGCTCTTTCTGGGAGGGTAGATGGCACTCTTTCCTCACTTTACTGCCAAGGTGATGTTGGTCAGAACAGACGTCTGTTAGCTAATGTATCAGAGCAGGTTAATTGTGCTTTTCTTTGAGTCTGTAGGCTCTAAGAGGCAGTCTAGTGGCAGTTTGAAAGGCAGCGGCGAGGGCTAAAAATGCTCTTACTTCACTCAGTTCTTTAAGCCGTAAAGTCTGTACTGTATTGTAGTGTTTGAATGTTTAGATACAGCTTTTTTACAGCTGAAATGTGAAATAAGATTGATGTAAACTAAAAAGTAAATGAAATCAATAATATTTCCAATTAAGAAATCACTTAAATAGAACCTGTTTGTCAACATGAAGCAGCTAAAAGATCTAAGATCTAAAGAAATTAAAAAACCTATAAAAAAAACAAAGTCATTGATCATCTATCAGTCTGGAATAGATCATAAAGTCATTGGACCACAGTGAGAGCAGTTATTCAGAAATGGAGAAAACCTGGAACACTTCCCAGCAAACCTTCCCAGTTCTTTGGACTGATGTGACAAAAGTGGAGCTTTTTGGAAGGTGTGTTCATCATATTGAATGTAAAACATGGTGGTGGTAGTGTGATGGTCTGGGGCTGCTTTGCTGCTTCAGGGTCTGGATTGCTGTAATTGATGGAAGCAGGAATTCTGCTGTTTACCAGACAACCCTGAAGGAGATCATCCGGCCATCTGTTCGTGACCTCAAGCTCAGGAGTACTTGGGCTCTGCAGCAGAACAATGACCCAAAGCACACAAACACAAAAGTCTAAATCTGAATGGCTTAAAAAAACTAAATTAAGGTTTTGGGGGAGTGGCCTAGTTAAAGTCTGATTGAGATGCTGTGCATGATCTTAAACAGGACAGTTTATTCTGGAAAACCCTCCAATGTGTCTGAATTAAAAGAATTCTGTAAAGAAGAGTGGAACAAAATTCCTCCACAGAGATGTGAAAGACTCATAGCCAGTTATCGGAAAAGCTTTATTGCAGTTGTTGCCGCCATAGGTAGAATAAAAGTTATTAGATTTTAGGGGCGAACACTTTTTCACAAGGTTTTTTTTTTTTTCTTTAATAAATAAAATAATAATTTAAAAAGTGCTTTTTATATTTACTCAGGTCATTTTTGTCTGATATTAAAAAAAAAGATAATTGGAAAAATGTCAGTATAACAAAAAAGCAAAAATGTTTTATTTTTATTATATATATAAATTATTTGTAATTCTGTTTCTGCATGTGACTTTTATAAGGCAGAGACTTATAAGTAATGGTCATTTATGATTTGGAAAGTTTTGATGCTTTAGAAGGTGATGATGTAAGATATTGAGTACATTTGTGCGAGTTAGATATCCTCCAAATAAAGTTTTTTAAACAAGTAATTACCTCTGTTAAGCAGAATGCATAAACAAATCAGAAATGCATTTTTTTGTACAAATCATCGAGCTCTACCTGAAACTGCTAGGAAGCATGTTGTGTGGCCTGCATGCCCTGGCTGTTCCGGGCTCCACCGTGAGATAACCGCCTGCGTGTGGCTCAGAGGTGCCAGACAAATACTCTTAGTCACCCAGGAAGCTAGCATGTTCCCCGGCTTCTGAGCCAAAACCTTACTCAGTCTCTGGAATGTGATGCATTGCTTCATTTTCGCTGGCTGGACTGTGCGTTAGCAATGTGATCTATGGACCCTGCCTCCCATCGCTTGTTCTCTGGGATGTTTTAGTTTTCTTAATGAGGACTTAAAGAATGATGACTGTGATCTGGTTACGGTATGTACCCAAGCCTGAAGATGTACTGTGTGTACACTCATCAACAGAAAAATACTGTCTCCAGAAGGAATTAACTGACAGGAATGACACTTGGGGGATAGTCATGCCGTGACTCTAATAGAGTGACTCAGAGTGGCAGCGGGTCATCTTCAGTATTTGATTAATTGCCTCTTTTATTTAGAAGAAGGCAACCAACAAATCTGTGTATGGAGAAAACGAGGTCAACAATAAGATCAACCATGTCCAGAACTTTAGTGTGATGTTTCGCAGTGAGCTACCACATCATGTGGGAGACTAGGGTTCAATTCCCGATCTGGGTGACTGCTCTACATCAATAAGAGTTCTAACATTACCAGGGTTCCCGAGGATCCTTAAAAAGTTTTAAAATGTATTAAATTAAAATCTGGATTTTAAAAATCTTAAATTTACTGTAAAGTTGCTGTAGGTATTAAATGTTCAGACGGTGCACTTTATGCCGGTCAGAAGGCACAGTGACCCCCTGTAGGCATCTAATTCAGGAGAGGGCTAAGGTCAGCGAAGGCCAACTAACATTAGCATCAAGCCAGCTAAAATGCTAACGTTAGTGGCGAGCTAGCTAACATACTAACATTAGCATCAAGCTAGCTAACATACTAACGTTAGTGGCGAGCTAGCTAACATACTAACATTAGCATCAAGCTAGCTAACATAATAACGTTAGCGGCGAGCTAGCTAACATACTAACGTTAGTGGCGAGCTAGCTAACATACTAGCATTAGCATCGAGCTAGCTAACATACTAACATTAGCATCGAGCTAGCTAACATAATAACGTTAGTGGCGAGCTAGCTAACATACTAGCATTAGCATCGAGCTAGCTAACATACTAACATTAGCATCAAGCTAGCTAACATAATAACGTTAGCGGCGAGCTAGCTAACATACTAACGTTAGTGGCGAGCTAGCTAACATACTAGCATTAGCATCGAGCTAGCTAACATACTAACATTAGCATCGAGCTAGCTAATATACTAACATTAGCATCGAGCCAGCTAACATAATAACGTTAGCGGCGAGCTAGCTAACATACTAACATTAGCATCGAGCTAGCTAACATACTAACGTTAGTGGCAAGCTAGCTAACATACTAACGTTAGTGGCAAGCTAGCTAACATACTAACATTAGCATCGAGCTAGCTAATATACTAACGTTAGCGGCGAGCTAGCTAACATACTAACATTAGCATCGAGCTAGCTAATATACTAACGTTAGCGGCGAGCTAGCTAACATACTAACATTAGCATCGAGCTAGCTAACATAATAATGTTAGCGGCGAGCTAGCTAACATACTAATATTAGCATCGAGCTAGCTAACATACTAATGTTAGCGGCGAGCTAGCTAACATACTAACATTAGCATCGAGCTAGCTAACATACTAACGTTAGCGGCGAGCTAGCTAATATACTAACATTAGCATCGAGCTAGCTAACATACTAACGTTAGCGGCGAGCTAGCTAACATACTAACATTAGCATCGAGCTAGCTAACATACTAACGTTAGCGGCGAGCTAGCTAACATACTAACATTAGCATCGAGCTAGCTAACATACTAACGTTAGCGGCGAGCTAGCTAATATTTTGGTCAAAAGAAGGTCAAAAGAAGTCTTGACTAAGACTATAATAAATAACAGATAATTGTAGGCTGCTTTTTACAGTTGTGGTTCTCAAACATTTCAGTAGGAGAACTGTTTTTTGCATGCCCAGGGAAAACCAAAACCAAAATCTGCACGCTTTACAAAACATTAAGTTTTGATTTCCAATACAATAAACTTTTTTAAGAAAGAAATTGTGACTACATTTTTGGGTCTTAAATTCTATTTATTGAGGTCTTAAAAAGCATTAAATTAGACTTTGAAAATGGTGCAAGAACCCTGATTACGTTGACCCACATCTGTAATAGAAATAACCTTGTAAGTCACTCTTAATAAGAGTGTCAGTCAAGTACCATAATGCTAATGCTTGGTTTACTGGTGTGGCGTGCAATTTTGTACAATGCCAGATCAAGTTTGGTCTTCATTAAATACACTTGTCAGCTAGGGCTGCCACAAACGATTATTTTTATAGTCGACTAATCACCGATTATTTTTTATGATTAGTCGACTAATCGGATCATACGTTAATTGAATATAAAACACAGTTTATCACAATAGAATGCAGCTGCTATTATACAACCAACATTAGATTTCAGCTATATGCTAACTAAAAATAAAAACAATTAAAATCATAGTTCATTAAACCTTTAATGAAATATGCAGCTTGTTGTAACAGACAATTATTTTACTGTTTAGCATAAAGTGTAAACAACTGTGTAAAATAAGGATAAGGCACTGGCATTTATGAAACATCTCAACCGTGAGGTTGTTTGAACTATTATGAAAAAAAAGTATATTAATAAAAAATGCCTCTCTGTCCAGATATTGTGTACATTACCGTACACAGGGCAGCGGTCTGCACAGATCTGATTGGCAGAGGAAAATTACTGAAAACAGAAGCCACTGTCAGAATGAAATCCTTCTCTGTAGTTTATCGGTTTGGGACGGTTTGGGACGGCATTTGTGACAACGTCTGGGTCCGGATCCGGATCGCGGTCCGCCTATTAGTGACCTCTGTTTTAAAGCTATCAAGATGAGTAAGTTAAG
This sequence comes from Astyanax mexicanus, assembly GCF_023375975.1. Taxonomy (NCBI): domain Eukaryota; kingdom Metazoa; phylum Chordata; class Actinopteri; order Characiformes; family Acestrorhamphidae; genus Astyanax; species Astyanax mexicanus. Next base: position 114,877,411 of record NC_064408.1, read on the forward strand.
TACTACGTTAACGCTCTGTTTACGCTAATTTTAGCAGCTAAATAGCAATTTAGCTTCTTCGTCATTTAATCAGCCACAACATGCCTCCTTTTCAGGTGCTCGTGCATCGCGGTTGTGCTGCCGAGGAAGGCAAGTTCTTCATTGCAGATATTGCATTGCACGCGTTTCACTTTTATTTTCTTGGTGATCCCACACTTTTGAGTTCTGTAGCGGGGTAGCCATGAAACCAGAGCCTGTCTGTATAATGTCCTGAGATGTCGTCCACTACCTACCCCGGTTTCCACTACTGCGCATGTGCGTCCAGGACAGAAAGGCAGTCGCAGCAGTTTGGAGAGAAAAACAAAGAAAAAAAAAAACGACTAATCGACTATTAAATTAGTCGTCGACTATTTTAATAGTCGACATAATCGTGACTAGTCGACTAATCGTGGCAGCCCTATTGTCAGCCCAACTATACATAAATAAAGTCTGGTCTGCCACCAGGTGCTCTACACTTTATTTGTACACACACTCCAACAGGACAATGCTTGTCCACATACTGCTGCTCTATTAAGAGCTTGCCTAAAAAACACACAGATACTATGCAATAGTCAAAAGACCTATCCCACCTAACTGAGAATGTGTGGGATGCTATTGGAAGCACTGTCAACACTCCACCCAAACTGATGATTGTTTAAGCTACATGGGATGGATTATATCTACACTTCTTTCTGGGTGCAACTATTTTTGCAACCACTGTATTTTTTACACTATAAGCTGTACTTAAAATCCTTTAATTTTTCCAAAAATCTGGTGCACCTGAAGTGCATCGTTATACAGGAGTTTTCTTTTGGTTCTCCAGCAGTATATTATTAGCATTAGCTGCCAACAGTGCATCCAGGGGTGAGTATTCTCAGCCTGTAGCCTGCTGCTAACTTTGGCTAGCACTGCTGGAGCAGTATATTAATAGCTTTAGCCGCTAAGCACGCTAAGGGCTAGCTCTTTGGGCATCCAGAGGTGAGTATTATCGGTCTGTAGCTTTCTGCTAACCCCAGCTAGCACTGCTGCAGCATTATATTATTAGCATTAGCCTCTAAGTGTGACGGATTCACGGCACCAGTGTGACGGACCCATCAGCAGAACCAGCTTGTTTCACGACACCCCTCACCAATAGCACAGCAGCACACGCACACCCTCGTTCATGCTTTCATCCACTTTTATTCTGGAAAACAACACGTAAATATTTTTTACTTCTGTCCTGGTGAAGTGGCTACTGCAGTTACTGCCAGCCGCAGCACCGAGAATCAGAGACTGCTGCTAAAACAGCACATATATAGCAAAAACATATTTAACTGCCTAATATGTGGCTTTATACACAATATTCTTTTAGAGAATATAAAACACAGCTTTGAAAAATATTATGAACTGTCTCTGCGTTATCAGTAAGAACTTACAATAAAACATACATATTAAAATGGATGGAAATCAGCATTTTACAAGTTTTACAAAAAATAAAAAAATAAAAATAAAATAATAATACAATAACAGAACATTAACAGATAAAGATTCAAATATTAATAAAATACATACCTGGAAAACAACACGTAAATATTTTTTACTTCTGTCGTGGTGAAGTGGCTACTGCAGTTACTGCCAGCTGGTAAATAAATAAAAATATCTCTCATTAACAAAGAATAGAAAATGGAGGGAAAAACGGAGCCTCGTGTGAATCTCACCCAACTTTTAACAGAGGAGTGAAAAATAGAGTCATAAACTCTACCTACGACCTAAAACAATCAATTCTTCACAAACATAAGTTTTAATATGTTTTATTAACATAGTTGGAGCAGAATTTTTAACCTAAAATATGTTTTAAATTATTATTTATTAAGAAAAGTCGGAGCTCAGCACCTACCTGCAGCACAGAGAATCAGAGACTGCTGCTGAGGGACGGTGGCTCAGAAGGATCAAACCGCGTAACTGCAGTTCACCACTTACCAGTAGGGGCCGCCAAAACTCCATTTTAGAACATTAAAGAGTCTAATTTTATGAAATTCATTTAAAACACATGGATTTTCTTACTCTGTTACATAAGCATGCTAAGCGCTAGCCCTTTAGTTGTTTAGAGGTGAGTATATTAGACTGTAGCTTGCACGTTTACCATGTTAAAACAAGCTACATGGGATGAACCACTAGCTAATATCACCCTGGTTTACTGAAACACTCAGGGTTCCTCAGTTTAGCTCTTTCACTTTCATTAATCACTAGCGGTTAGCTGCTAATGCTAATGCTCCAGCTTACTAAGCTTACTATAAATAAATGTAAGTGCTTTAGTCACCCAAATAAACAGTTTTTAGGAGAGAAATCTGTGTAGATTAACATCTAGCGCTTGTTTGACTCGTCTGACTTGTCTGCAATGTTTTTTTTTTAAGGATTACAGTTTTGTTTTCTTAACTCTAGCTTAACTAGAAATAACACTGGTCGACACTCTTGTTAATCATACTAGTTACTAGTGTCACATAAAATGTATGTGCGTTATAATCCAGTGCTCCTTATGTATGAAATTAGACCAGAAAATAGACGTTTATTGATGGTGCACCTTATAATCCGATGCACTTTATAGTGTTAAAAATACGGTATTTTATTGACGATACGCCAGGCAAATGAACAGCACGATAACTTATAGCAATTATATACATTACTTGGTTGAGGAAACGCTAAACTCCCTGGGTCTTCTGTGCTCTGAGTAATTTGTAAGCTGCAGTGCGTAAAGAGAGGAGGTTAAAAAACGTGGAAAACGTGGAAAGCGTGCAAAGCGTTTTAAGCAGGACCGCTGCAAGATGCTGCGTTAATGTGAATAATCTAAATGCATGAACTGTAATAATCTAAACTCATGAGCTGTGTCTTCATGCCCTCCTCCTCAGTACTCCTCCTAAATGTATGGAGGTTTGCATTACAAAGCAGATCAGATCAGAGGTTAGCTTTCTTCTGGATCTTTACGCTATTCCCTGTGTGGATTAGCCTCTTTCACAGCTTCTCTTACTGCATTATTGACCGTGCATGGTGCTCAAGCACCCTGGTGATTAGTGACTCAGTAGATACATTGATATTTGTGTACATGCTGTGGCTTTATGAAGTCAAAAAATGAGCGGAGAATGGAACACTGAGTGTGTTTACCTGCACTTCATAATCTGATTACTGCAAAATATCCATCAATGTGTTTTCCCTAAATTTGGCTAATCAGATACTGGAAAAAGGAAATAATAGAATTTGTGTTTTGAAACCAGTCAATAATTTCGCAGAATAAGACAAGACCTAAATATCATGTAAAACCCAAACCCCATCCAGTGCCAGTTGGAACATACATCAGGTAGAAGATTTCAGCAATACTTATTTCCACTACCACAGTCTGTTTTCACTCATACACACACAGAGAAATCCTAAAGTACTCCGGTAAAATCCATCTTTCTTTTTTAGATTTTTTAATCAGATTTGTATTCCTTCCTCCAATAACAGAAACCAGAGTTTGCTGTGTACATGACTATTGGTTTAATCAGATAAGTGCATGCAGTAATCTGATTGTGAATTGGTATTTGAGTGCATGTAAACACATTCATTTTGTCAATTTAATTTAAAATAGTTATGGTGCTAAGAAGGGTTGAAAGAATATATCAGTATATTGTATTGTATATTGTATAAATATTGCAATATTATATTGGCTTTTTAAATAATGTATTGATTATCAAAAACACAGTATTCATTATTAATTAGTATTATATATATATATATATATATATATGTATATATATATATATGATATAAAAATTGGTAGAAGACATTGGTTTATTTTATGTTGTGTTTAAAGTCTGACCACGACATGGCCACGACAGTGTTGTACTTTGTCTTCAGATTCTACATTGTTTTTTTTATACAATTAAAGTTTTTCTAAAATATATCATATGTAGAATCGTAGCCTAAGGCTATAATTGATATGCTTAAGAGAATTGGCAATGTACTATATATGATATGATGGAGTGGTCCAGCAGGCTAAGCGCTGCCACTATGATCGGGAGATCGCTGGTTTGAATCCCAGTCATGCAGCTTGCCATCAGCTGCTGGAGCCCTGAGAGAGCACATTTGGTCTTGCTCTCTTTGGATGGGTAGATGACGCTCTTTTCCCCTCATCACTCCTAGGGTGATGTGGATCAGCACAAGGCTGCGTCTGTGAGCTGACGTATCAGAACCGAGTCGTTGCACTTTCCTCCGAGTGCGCTGTGATGCTACTCTGCAATGCTGCATCAGCAGCAGTTAGAAAAAAGGCGGTGGTTGATTCACATGTGTCGGTGGAGGCATGTGCTAGCCTTCACCTGTAAATTAAGGAAATTAACAGCTGACTAGCAGCTAAATTGCGGAGAAAAAATGGATAAAGTTTGGTATCTAAATAATATATATTTTAATAATAAACATAGATGCTAAAATAGAGTCGTCATTTTTTAATTACGACATTTCTACGACGCGATTTGTTCAAAGCCACTACATTTAATATCATTCCAAAAACCAAACCATTCAGAGACAACAAATTAAATTGCACACAGATGATAGTGGTAAGCATGATACTACTTTTTTTGTCATTTTTTGTATGTTGTTTGAAATTGTTCACAATACTCCCAGCCCTAATGTAACCCCTGTATCATGATACATAATGTATTGCACAGGTTCCTGCTGGTACACAGCCTTAGTGTAATGTTATACTCAGATGTGTTCACAGAAAATCAGAGCATGTATTACCGTAATTAAATGTGCTAAATCATGGTATGAGACTAGTAGAAGACGAGCTGTTTAAGACGTAAAGCTAAAGCTGAGCTCCTCTGACAGTGTGGATTTTTCCAGGCGGAGGTTGTTAGTGGAAGTAGAAGAGGTCTTGGTTTTTCTGAATTGGAATCAGGCCAGTGAGATCCTGAGATCTGACATCTTTTACAACTGTTTGATGCTGTGGTACAGTTATTTCTGTATCACGCTGCTGAGTGAGAGCATTTGTGAAACAACATCCCCCACTATTGGTGAAGCAGGGATAGTGCAGCACTGAGTGTTGTGTCATACACTGTATAGTACACTGTACAGTAGGGGTACACTGACTCTGTAGAGAGGGAATTTATGTAAAATATTCTGGAAATATTAACCCTTGTTTTTATGTTTTATGTTATGAATTGGGCCGTTCCAATGAAAACTCATATATAGCTCTGGAAAAAAAAATAAGGGACCACTTACAAATGATGAGTTTCTTTGATTTTACCAAATTGAAAACCTCTGGAATATAATTAAGAGGAAGATGGATGGATCACAAGCCATCAAACCAAACTGAACCGCTTGAATTTTTGCACCAGGAGTAAAGGCATAAAGTTATCCAAAAACAGTGCGTAAGACTGGTGGAGGAGAACATGATGCCAAGATGCATGAAAACTGGGATTAAAAATCTGTGTTATTCCACCAAATATTGATTTTTGAACTCTCAAAACCTTATGAATATGAACTTGTTTTCTTTGCATTATTTGGTTTCCGTTTTTTTTCAGCCATTTCTCATTTTCTGCAAATAAATGCTCTAAATGACAATATTTTTTATCTGGAACTTGAGAGAAATGTTGTCTGTAGTTTATAGAATAAAACAACACTTGTTATTTTACTCAAATAAATAGCAAAAACAGAGAAACTGATTCTGAAACTTATTTTTTCCAGAGCTGTATATCAACCATTTCTTTCTTTTGGCACAAATCAGTTATGCTTCCTCTTATTTGTGGACAATTACTTTACATTTAAAAGCTAAAATATTTTTGTTTCCAAACTTCTGACAGGAACTGTATGTGTTTCATTGGAAGGGCTCAATTATTGATCAGAATTTAGATTGGTGGTCTCTTCATAGCTTATCTGCACATATATAAAACTTAATTGAGCTTAAGGTGATAATGGCTGTAGTTGAGGTTAATGTGTTTACTGGTTACTTGAATGTTGGTTACAACATTAACATTATTCGTGTTGTATTAATGTTAAGCATTAATCATATTTTACAGGTAGGCAGCTGTAAAGTGATGTGCTGTAAAGTGTGTTTATTACAGGCAAGGAGATTTTAGCCACTATGCTGCTGCACATATGGGTTAATGACCTGTACATACACTCATTTTAAAAGAAATACACTGCCTGGTCCAAAAAAGGTCAAACACTCTAATAAATGGGTGGACGTCTTTAGCTTTGGCATTGTTTCAATAAGCTTCTGCAATGTTAAGATTCATTTCAAGATCTTGCAGCAGCATTGATGATGGTAGAGTCTGACCACTGCACAAAGCTGCTCTTCTTCATCCAGTACATCCCAAAGATTCTCAATGAGGTTAAGATCTGGACTCTGTGGTGAACTTTCTCAATCCATGTGTGAAAATGATGATCTCATGCTCCCTGAATCACTCTTTCACAATTCCAGCTCCATGAATCCTGACATTGTCATCTTGGAGTATGCCCGGGATCATCATGGAAGAAAAAATCCATTGATGGAATAACCTGGTCTATATTCAGTATATTCAGGTAGTCAGCTGACCTCATTCTTTCAGCACATACTGTTGCTGAACCTAAACCTGCAGACCAACTGCAGCATCAACCCCACATCATTTACTTACTTAAATCCAGGATTTCCAGATTGCAATGCTGTTTGGACTAATATGGGCGACCCTAGGTAATATTTATAGGGCTACACATACAGAAGTAGTGTATAGTGTATGTGTACAACATGTACAATAGCGTCCATTAGTGTCTGTTCACACAGCCAGTATACCAAACTATTTGTTGTTGGACAATATACATTGTTTGGGTATGGAGATGTCATTTTTATGACTTAGTAGTATTACAGGGAGCAAGTAGCAGCAGAAGCCGTCGTCTTTTAGAGAATGTGCTCTAAACAGCTCTTAATTTTTCATTATTTCTGAGACAAAAGACTAAGATATAAAGGTCAGATGCAGAAATGCTTTTACAGGTATTAGACACTGCTGCCGTATTAACACTGATGGATAATGTGTGTGAAAACACCAGATCTGTGCTGCATACAGTTAAAAATCCGAGTTACGCCACTTGACCCCACTAATGTTAATGTTGTCTCAGCTTCTCAATGACTGATTAACTTAGTTTAAAAGTCCTGTAGTAGATCTGCATTAATGCTGTGGTGCTTCTGTGCTTCTGTTCCAGAGTTTCCTCAGTAGAAGATTGAAGGGGTCTATAAAGCGGGCCAAGAGTCAGCCCAAGCTGGACCGGACCAGCAGCTTCCGCCACATGATTCTCCCACGTTTCCGCAGTGCTGACCAGGACAGGTACCTTCATTTTCTTACTGCGTATGTGGATGTCTTTATGATATGTGCTGTATGAGGAATTTCCATTTAGCAGTTAATTAAAGTGTTTTAGAGCAGGAAAAATATCACTAAATTAAAATAGACTCTTTAGAACAGAGTGATATAGACATGGGAGACTTCGTTTTCTTAGGTTCTTATCAGTTCTACAAGTGGGTCAGTACGCACCAGTACAGTATTTCTGTACGCTTTTTGTTTGGTGTATCAGGACAGTTTCTTGTGCACTGGCTCTTCTCAAAAGCTGCAGTGTTAAATTCTGACTCCCCACCAGAATTTGACTCACTTTTGTGTGCATTTGTGGAACAGAGTAAAGACATTACAGTAAAGCATTTACATTTTTCTTGTTTGACTTATAATAAAAATAGCTGGTGAGAAATGTGTAGCAACACCACATTGAATAATTTCTAAATGGTTAGGACCTTTAAACTAATTACACGTCTAATTACAAATTTTAAGTCTATCATCGCCCTGACATTAAACAATAGAAGAAGAAAAAGTACTCAGGGTTCGTACGGTCATGAAAAACCTGGAAAAGTCATGGAATTTGAAAATAGCAATTTCCAGGTCTGGATAAGTTTTGAAAAAATAAAAATACCCAGAAAGTTTTGGAAAAGTCATGGAAATTTAGTCTACAAATCTTTGTTTCAGTTTATCAATGAAGAAAATATATTTTGAGCTAACAAGCTCAGAGTTAGTTCAGTAAGATTGTGTGTCAACATTTTCTCTCATTTATTTTAGACCTACTATTATTAGTTTTAATTGTAGTTTTAGTTGATATTTGGTTTTATTGTCAATATCTGCACTAATGTTTTAAAAATTGTATAAAAATAAATGAAAATTTGCCTTGAAGGCATGGAAAGGTCATGAAAAAATCATGGAAATGTTTTGGTTAATAAAACATATATGAACCCTGAGTACTGGTGTTGTGCCAAAATATAACTCCCCTTCATGTGCACAGCAGTATGGGTAAAAACCCTTATGCTGGTGATTCCTATTTCTATCAGGAGACTTCAGAGGAGTGCATATGAAAGAAGAACTGTTCAAGATATATTCTTTACAGTTTGATCAGAAACAATATTTATAGTAAAAGTCTTTGATTTAAAGAAAAAGTCTATGGCATAGACCCCACCATTGGCCCAGAAAGATGGAGGAAATATGAAGGGGAAACTTGTATTTACTGTTTCCAATAGAAGGAAGACAGGTGTGATTATAGATTTTTTTAAAGACAGGTGGAAGCTGGTGATTGGTCAGGGTAAGGTAAAGGAACATAGAATATCATTGAAAAGTTACTTTATTTCAGTAATTCAGTTCAAAATGTGAAACTTGTATATTATATAGATGTATTAAACACAAAGTGATCTATTTTAAGCATGTATTTCTTTTTTTGTTGATGATTATGGCTTGCAGCCAATGAAAACCCAAAAATCAAGATCTCAGAGAATTAGAATATTAAAAAAGACCAATTGTTATTTTTAGCAGAGTGGGCAGTGTGCCAAGTCCTGCTGGAAAAAGAAACCCATGTCTCTCCAAACCATCACTGATCATCAGTAAATTTGACATTTTATTTGGAAATCAAGGGATCAGAGTCTGGAGGAAGAGTGGAGAGACAATCCAAACTGCTCGAGGTCTAGTGTGAAGTTTCCACCAATCAGTGATGGTTTGGAGAGACATGTCATCTGCTGGTGTTGATCCACTGTGTTTTATTATCAAGTCTAAAGTCAGTGCAGTTTTGTTTTCCCACAAAATCTTACAGCACGTCATGCTTCCCTCTGCTGCTAACTTTTATGGAGATGGAGATTTCATTTTCCAGCAGGACTTGGTACACTGCCCACACTGCCAAAAAGACAATTTGGACTTCTATAATATTCTAATTTTCTGAGATGTTTTATTAGCTGTAAGCCATAATCATCAACAATAAAATAAATAAACGTTTAAAATAGATCACTCTGTGTGTAATACATCTGTATAATATATAAGTTTCACATTTTGAACTGAATTACTGAAATAAAGTAACTTTTTTTGAGACGCACTATTATATCCTGTAACTGTATATGAACTCTTTATGAACAGAAATAAAAGTAAAAGTAAAAGTTGAAGATAGGGAGACTCCACCTACGTAGGTGATGATGACAGAAGGTTGAAAGTTTTTTTTGGCTTCTCTCTAAACCTTGGTTCAGACTTTAGTCCAGACTTTCAGGTGCAATAAAGCCTTTACACGCACAATAGGGAACAGCATTCAGAATTAAACACAACACTGGTTCTTTTTTCTGCTCTCTGTATCAAATCAGGTCATTTTTAAAATAATGGCATATAGACTGCATTACCTAACAGAGGCACTACATGACTTTCACCATTTCTAGTTCTCTAACACAAAACAGGTAACTCTAATTTTAGGCACAGTCTAGTAAAATCACTGCAGTAAATATACAGCAGTGAGTAGAGTCTGAGGCTGTTTACACATAAGTAGCATTACACACATACTGTACATTATACATAGTGTCAGAAAGAAGAGTCATTTACTAGTTTATAATAATACTCATTCATTATATTAATCAGATATGACAAAATGAATCATTTTGCAAATGCTTTTCCTATAGAGAAAATAAATCTACAATAAATATCATAAGCAATATCTCTTAATATAATTTATTTACTGTAGAAATTCAGCATACACTACTTAATTTGCTGATATCAGTCAGTATATCCACACTGACATGAAAATAAAAGAAGTATTTTTTTTTTTTACAGAGCACATGTAGTAACAGTGGTTTATACAGCTGCTGCAGACCAAACGCTCTACTGCAGTAAATCCCACTCAAGACTGAGCTCGAAGCTGCAGCATGGGTGTGTCACATGTCTTCAGACTGCATGATATGCCAGTGAGCGTAAATGCTGTAGATGGCCCTCGTGATTGGATGAGAAAGTCATTATAGCATCTCATCAGTGGAACTGATGCTCGAACTCCCGCTCGAACTTTCTGTGGCCAGGTGCTGCGGCCCTTCTGTCATGACTTATTCATTCTTTCATTTACCCTCAGCGCACAGCAAATTTCACCCTTGGCCGCTTCGAGCGTTTGTGTAAAAAGCAGGTCAAGGATTCTCCAAATGTGATGTGCTGTTTGGCTACAGAGGCTGAGCTGCAAAGCTTTCAGAGTAAAGTTAAAACAGAAAGTGAGATGTTCTGTGAGAATTATAATATTACTCTTATTATAAGAGGAGTTTTCTCACATGCAGCTGTGGAGAAAAATAAGAGACCAATTAAAAATGATGAATCAAGAGGAAGATGGATCCAGGAGTGGCATACAGTTATCCAAAAGCAGTGTGTAAGACTGGTGGAGGAGAACATGCCAAGATGCATTAAAACTGTGAATAAAAACCAGGGCTATTCCACCAAATATTGATTTCTGAACTCTTAAAACTTTATGAATATGAACTTGTTTTCTGAAAGCTCTATATCTTTTTTGTTATTTCAGCCGTTTCTCATTTTCTGCAAATAAATGCTCTAAATGACAATATTTTTATTTGGAATTTGGGAGAAATGTTGACTGTAGTTTATAGAACAAAACAACAATGTTCATTTTACTCAAACATAAACCTATAAATATCCAAATCAGAGGAACAGATTCAGAAACTGAAGTGGTCTCTTAATTTTTTCTGTGGGGCTAAGTGAGTTAAGAGAGCTTAAATGGTATCAGGAAATTGATTGTCTTAAATCATTTAAGATTAAATACAATTAGATTTAAGTTATGTTAGCTTAATTAATTCAATATGTAGGACATTTGGATTTTACTGTGAGATACAGGTGTGTTTCTTTGCTTTGGGCAGCAGTTAATGTATGTGCTATTATTTTAATAACACCTTTTCTGTAAATACTGCTTTATTACAAAACATGACCGACATTATTATACTTTATATTCTTAAGTTATAGACTGTCTCACTCTGTTCCTGCTGTCTCACTCTCTTCTCCGGTGTTGCACTCTGTTCCTGCTGTCTCACTCTCTTCTCCAGTGTTGCACTCTGTTCCTGCTGTCTCACTCTGTTCTGAACTGTCTCACTCTGTCCTCCAGTGTCTTACTTTGTTCCACACTGTCTCACTCTGTTCCACACTGTCTCAATGTGTTCCACACTGTCTCACTTTGTTTCCTCTGTCTCACACTGTTCTCCACTGTCGCACTCTGTTCCTGCTGCCTCACTCTCTTCTCCAGTGTTGCACTCTGTTCCTGCTGTCTTACTTTGTTCCACACTGCCTCACTCTGTTCTCCACTCTCTCACTCTGTTCTTCACTGTCTCACTCTGTTCCACACTGCCTCACTCTGTTCTCCACTCTCTCACTCTGTTCTTCACTGTCTCACTCTGTTCTCTTCTGTCTCACTCGGTTCCCCAATGTCTTACTTTGTTCCACTTTGTCTCACTTTGTTTCCTACTCTCTCACTATGTTCTCCACTGTCTCATGTTGTTCCTGCTATTTCACTCTTTTCCTCACTGTCTCACTCTGTTCCTCAATGTCTCACTCTGTCCCCAACTGTCTTACTGTGTTCCTTACTGTCTCACTCTGTTCCCCACTGTCTCATGCTGTTCCCCACTATTTTTCTCTGTTCCCTGCTGTCTTACCCTTTTCCTCACTGTCTCACTCTGTTCCCCACTGTCTCATACTGTTCCTCACTGTTTTACTCTGTTCCCTGCTGTCTCACTCTTTTCTCCATTGTCTCACTCTGTTCCTCACTGTCTCACTCTGTTATGCACAGTCTTCTGTGTTCACTTTTTTCCCCACTGTTTTACTCTGTTCCCTGCTGTCTCACTCTTTCTCCAACGTCTCACTCTGTTCTCCACTGTTTTACTCTGTTCCCTGCTGTCTCACTCTTTCTCCAACGTCTCACTCTGTTCTCCACTGTTTTACTCTGTTCCCTGCTGTCTCACTCTTTCTCCAACGTCTCACTCTGTTCTCCACTGTTTTACTCTGTTCTTCACTGTTCCACTCTGTTCCCTGCTGTTTCATTTTGTACCCCACTGTCTCAATCTGTTCCCCCACTGTCTTACTCTGTTTCCATCTACCTAAAATATCACTGCCTTTTCTCCATGATGTGTGTTTTCTTTACCATTTTACACTATTCTCCAGTATTTCACTCTGCTCCCGCTACCGTCTTACTCTCCACCATTTTACTTGGTTCCCTACTGTTTCACTTTGTCTCCCACCGTATCAGTCTATTCTCCAGTGTTTCACACTTTCCCCCAGTGTTTCACTTTGTGTTTTACTCTGTTCCCCACTGTTTCACCCTGTTCCCTTTTTTTTACTCTGCTTTCCACCGTCTTACTCTGTTGCTTACAGTTTTTATACACTTGATATCCACTGTATTACAATTTTCACCATTTTATTCTGCGTTCCACTGTTTCACTATATGTCTTTCATTCGTCTTTCAATCATTCATTTATTTATTCATTCAAACATCCATTCTGCCCAGTATTCTCAGAAACCACACGCATCAGTAGAGTGGATCTTACCTTTTTAAAAGCTCTGTAATGCTTTTAGTGTGTGAGTGAACTCTGCAGGGTCTGCAGCACCACCTGCATATAAAAGAGAATACTCATTTATCTTCACTCTCACTGTATTCACTTCTGTAAGAGTGACGTAGCAGTCTGCTAAACTCTTCCAGAATGATCCCAATCCACTGATCAACAGTGTTTATCATATTTCTAATGTGTTGTTTTTACTTATATATGTACAGTGGTGCTTAAACGTATCTGAAACCTTTAGAATTGTATATAGTTTTGCATAAATATGTCCTTAAACCTCATTAGAACTCCTAAAAGTCGAAAAAAAAAAACCCAGTTAAACAAATGAGACAAAATATTGTACTTGGCTATTTATTTATTTATAACATTCATGCAGTAGAATATCCTTGAAATTAATAGTAAAAAAACTATGTTTTTTCTATGTCATATCTCCAGGAATATTGTTATTGCAAAAATATCCTGAAATATTGTGATATAATTTGAGGATCAAATCGCGTACCCCTAGTTCCACATAGGTTAAGAATTTAAATTGGTAAAACTCCTTTACTAAGACTTTTCTTTGACGTGTTTCATCATGTCAGATCTCGAATGAAATGAAGCAGCAAAAATGTATAATATACACTGCCTGACCAAAAAAGAAAAGTCACACACTCTAATATCTGGTTGGATTGTCTTTATCTTTGATTGCTGCACACATTCACTGTGGCATTGTTTCAATAAGCTTCTGCAATGTCACAAGATTTATTTTAATCCAGTGTTGCATTAATTTTTCACCAAGATCTTGCAGCAGCATTGATGATGGTAGAGTCTGACCACTGCACAAAGCAGCTCTTCTCCATCCAGCACATCAGTATATTCAGGTAGTCAGCTGATCTCATTCTTTTAGCACATACTGTTGCTGAACCTAAACCTGCAGACTAACTGCAGCATCAACCCCACATCATTTACTTACTTAAATCCAGGTGCAGACTTTTTATTTTTGGCCAGGCAGTGTAGTTTTATATACAATCTGCAATTATCATCAGCTTATCTACCATGTTTGAAAGGTGTCTGTCCTGTGTGTGACGTACCAGCGCACTCTTCTCCGACTGGCTATATGCAGCATGGCGGCCGTACTCTTTTGCATAAACTTGAGCTCTACTGAACTTTTTCACCAGACAGCAAGGCTGTTCTCAATGCAGTGCAGCATGTCATGCACCACAGCATGTGGCAGCTCTTTCCATTGTAATGCAATGATGCCTTGATGTGAACACATACCACTGCATTAGGGCTGCAACGATTAGTCGATATAATCGAGGATGTCGATTATTTAAATTCTTCAGCTACAAATTTCATTGTCGATTAATCGTTAATTACAGTACCGCATTACACAAAGTGCTGTAGACAGAAGTGCAATAGAAGATGGGTAAATGGTTCACTCACACAGTTTACACTCAACTTAGTCTGTGTCTCCAAAAGTGCCCAAACACAACAGATTACATATTTACTCACTAAATAATCAGTACTTTCCACATTTAAACAACATCTAGACATTTAAATGCCTTTTAAATCTTATGTTCAACTGTTAATCGACTAATAAAAAAAAAACATTTATCATATTTGTCAACCACCAAAACAATCATTAGTTGCAGCTAGGGTTGCAGCGGTAACCGGTTTCACGGTATACCGTGGTATTAAAATGCACGGTTATCATACCGTGTGTGTTTGCTTATTACCGGTAAAACGCAAGCCAGCGGAGAAACTCACCCGCGCATGCGCAACTCTGCTCCGCTTCAGCTACTCAGCACACAGCGGTGAGAACGGCAGAAAATGCATCAGACTAGAGCTTCATTAAAAATTATTATTGTTAATGAAAACGAACCAAATAACGAAAACTGAAAGTGAAACTTAACTAACTTATTTATAAGCGCTGTTTTCACCCCCGCAGTTCTACAGCGGGAGGTGTTGTGCTGATTCTGTCTGCGAAGCGGGAGTCGGATTGAGCAGGGAGTCGGATTCGGCATAACAGTGGCAGCGCGGCAGCACCTCGCGGCCCGCGGTGTTAGTTGTAAGCGCTCGCGCTAGCCGCAAAATACGACAGAAAACACTGAGAAACTGCAGAATTATGTATTGGACTAAAATGAGCACGAGGAGATAAAAGAGAACCTTTACCTGTGAGTAGCTCATATCAGAACACGCAAATCTCTCTGTCTCTCTCTCTCTCTCTCACTCTCTTGTCTCTCTCTCTCTCTGTCTCTCTCTCTCTCTCTCTCTCTCTCTCTGTGTCTGTGTCTGTCCGCACTGTGTTTAGCTGTTCTTAAAAATCATTTTAATTAAATAATAGTTCTATGCTTCTATGTTAGTGTTAATTAACATAATTCTGATCATATTTCGCTCATTCAAACAGCCTGAAAACAGACTTGTAATCTTGTAATCAACAAGCTTGTAATCAATGTGGCCGTAAAGTCACAGCTAAAGGAGGAAATACATCAAACCTGTTCTCCCATCTCCGAGAACACCACCCCGCTGTGCAGCGCAAAGTATGTGTTCAGTTTATAATTTTAATCTGAACCTAAATAAAACCTCTTTGTAGTCGTGCACAACCCATGCGGTAAGCGCCCGGAAAAGCGCTGAGTTATCCGAAATTTGGGCACGCAGGTACAGGCGTGAAGTGCGTGCTACGATGGATTCACGTGTCCGTGTAAAGGTCCTGGCTGGACTGGATGTGAAAGACGCCATTCATTTACATGCGTTCATTTTCAAATTCTGACGTGCCTGTTTTTCATATGTTGAAGGTTTTAAGGTATGAAAGCCTTAAAATAGAAATCTCTATTGTGAGGATCATGTCAGAAATAAATCCCCTCTTTCTGCAGTATCTGGTTATATACCAACTTTTTTTATATATATATACACTCTTAATGCCCTTAAGAGTAGTGGAAAAACATGGTTTCCTTCACCTGATGGTGTAGTTTCTACAATAAATAGTTAATTGAACAAAAAACCTTTGTTGTAATTTCTTTAAGGGTCAGTTTAATAATATATGTAACAAACTGTGATACCGTGATAACCGTGATACCGCGGTATTTTCCGAGACGGTTATCATACCGTGAAAATCTTATACCGTTGCAACCCTAGTTGCAGCCCTACATTTATTGCATCAAATAAAAGTTGTTCAGACGTTCATCACACTAACATTTCTCCATAACAGAGGCTTCAGCTTCAGTCTTCATTTATTTATTTATTTTTTTAAGTAACGGTTACCTTAATTTTTAGGAGTTTATCTGTGGTGATTTGGCCAAAGGCACCTCTTAAAAAAGGGAGAATAAACAGAATAATCATCAGTAAAGTGCTAATGCTAATACAGTGCTGGCTTATTCACCTTAGTTTGAGTCATTCTGACCTCGGCTTGTGTTTGAAGAAGGGACTCTGGTTTGTTTGTGATGATGCGCTTCCTGTTGTTCTGTCCACCTTTGTCAGGCTTGTTTCTGTTACCCCTCTCTCTCTCTCTCTCTCTCTCTCTCTCTCTCTCTCTCTCTCTCTCCCTCTCTCCATCTCTCCCACACTCTCTGCCCTCCCTGTTCTTGGATCCCACAGCTTACATAACTCCTTGATTTCCTCTGAGAGACTTTCTCTCTCTCTCTCTCTCTCTCTCTCTCTCTCTCTCTCTCTCTGTCCCTGTCTTTCGCTCTCTGTCTTTCTCCTCTTCTCTCCTCCCCGCTTCTTTCAATTCTTTCGTTCTGAGTCATTCCTTTGGGTCTATTTTTGTACCTCTCTCTCTCTCTCTCTCTATCTCTCGCTCTGCCCCCCTCCACTGTATGTATTTAACGCCCTGATGCACATTTTATTGCTGAATGTATACAGTAACAGTGACACTAAGAGGATACGGGAGAGACAGCCGCAGCTCTAGCGGGGATCTAAGGATTTTCAGCCCTCTCCTCACTGCTCATGCCTAATCTATCACTCTTCTGCTCTATCACTCTTCCGCTCACCCTCATCAGTCTGCTCTCCAGCCGGCTCGGCCAGGTTGTGTTGCGATGTTCAGTAGTGTGTGTGTGAATGAGTGTGTGTGTGTGTGTGTTGCTTATGGCTGGTGGTAGGTAGAAGGTGCTGCAGGTAGTAGATAGATGTTGATGGGGTATAAGTTGCTTATGTACAGATATGTAATGGAAATGTATGAATCTGTGATAATGTCCTCCTCTGCATGTTCCCATTCAATGCTTTCCTCTCAATTTGAATTTCATTTAAAAGCCGTTTAATTTCCACCGAAAACCCGAAATGTCCAATTACCTGCGACGGCGCTTTGTGAGCAGCTGCTGATAGTTTCAAAGGTAAGTCCTTCCAAAAAAAAAGCCAGACAGAAAGTGCTTTGTGAAGTTTCCCAGCAGCGCCTGTCGCCGTGCAGATATCCAACAAGATGGGGTGCTGGCAATATCAAACGGGAACGTGGACTTTTGAGAGAATTATGTAGCTTTGTGCTTTGGCAGCGCCGCCACACTTGTGGTATTTACGCCATGTCGGCCGTGTCGTCTGCTGTCTCCTTACAGGACCCGTCTGATGCAGAGCTTCAAAGAGTCCCACTCCCATGAATCCTTGCTGTCTCCCAGCAGCGCGGCCGAGGCGCTGGACCTCACGCTGGATGAAGACGCCATCATCAAACCAGTGCACTCCAGCATCCTAGGGCAGGAGTACTGCTTTGAGGTAAGGTGGACTTTATGGCCTTTAACTGGTCTCATTAGAGCTGGTTTGTATCGGGCAGTTTTTTAAACAGGGACTAAGCCTGGTGTTGAACCACACAGCATTTTGGATACATTTTTTGTAATTGAAAGGAAATGTATGATCTATGATCTACGACTAGTCTGTTACCAATGGCCAAAGTGTTGTATCTCCGTGTCACAGAAGGTGATACCTCAATTCATCTTAATTTTAGTATCTGCACACCTGTTTTCTGTTTTAGATCTTGGTGTGACGTCTTGTGTGGTGTGAACCTGCAATTTGGATATCCCTAACCTGCTTTGTTTGCCTGGATTTGTACTTTTAGAATACACCTGCTTTTGGATCCTTCACTGTGGTCTTGATGACATAGGCTTAATCCCAGTTAAGTTAAGAGGCCCTATATGTTTAAACCTTTTGACTTTAAGGGCTCTATTTTAATAGTGATTAATAGCACACCTTGCAGCTTGATTTAGGATGTGTTGGCGTGTCTTTGGTATCATGAGAGCGCAAAAAATACCCCTTGTGCAGCTCAAAACGTACAAAAGGCATTAACTAATTCTCTCAATTAATCATGGGTGTGTTTTTGACGTGAAATGAAGCACCTGTGTTTGCCGCCACCAAAATAGAAATGCACCAGAAAGTTACCTGAACTCACCTCACTTCCAGACCACCACACCCTGTTGCTGTTTTAACGGCGTGGGCACAAGGGGTGAAAATAGACTGCTGACCGGGTATAAGATAGCAAAGAGCATTGTGCCTCACTTGGGCATGTACGATAGGTCCTTATAAGTTTAATAGTTATTTAAGCAATATAACACGAGAGGGAGTGTGTTATCACAAATAACATCACGGCTGGGATTTGGTCATAGGCACGAGCCGAAGGCTTTTATACAACAGGTTTTTTTTTTACAAAATGAATAAAGAAAATAAACCAAAGAACTTTAAGAAATTCAGAATGAATATGCTTTAAAATGGACTGTGCCTTCCGCCAAAAAGTAGTTCCACAACAACTGTAACAGAACTGAAACTTAACTTCAAAACGGTGTATGGTTCATACAGACTAACACCACAAATGTTAGCTTGAAAGTAAAATTGGGAATAAGCGAAGATGGTAACGTTAGGAGCGTGAAATAACACTGATACTCTCCTCTCCTGCTCCGTGGAGTCGTCTTCAGGTGAAAGTTGCGCATTTTTTGAGCATTTCTGCTTGTTTTGCTGGGTGGTTGGTTTTAGCTAGCCGGCTGGACTGTGGTTAGATTAGCGTAGCTTGTTTTAGCTCAGCATTAACTTAGCTTAGCCTAGCCTGGCTGGTTAAGTTACCGTTCTGGCTGTCAGACGGCATTAGCCGAGCGAATTTCTTTGCCTTTTTTACACAAAAGACGAGCCAGTGCTGCAGGGGAGCGTGCCGTGGCTAAGCGCTAGCCTGTGCTAAGCTAATGCTGCTGCCTGTGGAGGTGAAGATTCAAAACTGTACTGTGTATATACGCTGTTACTCGGCAATGCTTCGGCGGAGCGATACAAGTTTAGTGTGAGAAGGCCGTGATGTTATCACAAATATCAGCACGGCTAGAACACTTCTCAACCAATCAGATTGTGAGGTCTGAACTAACTGTTGTATAAAGATCAGTATTATTAATAATATGTATTTGTGTAACATTGATCCATATTGACAATTAATGGTCTACAGTCTCTCTTAAGTTTGAGTCTGAAGAGTATTTTGAATAATACTTCATTTGACGTTTGTCTAACTCACACAAAAAACCCCTCTAAAACTGTACGAGGCATCCAATGGACCATCCAAGTAAAGTGTTCCCAACATCTTAAAATAAAGATTGAGGGCATCACAATTGTCCTGCTGAGAATTGCTTCTTGGTCTTCTTAGCTTGTCCTATACCATAAAAAAAACTAATTTACTTGGGAATACTGCTTATTAACAACATTATAAAGAAACATATACAATTTGTTTTGTGGAAAAAAAGAAAGAAACGTATGCCACAGTTCAATTTACTTAAATATCTTGTGATTGCTTAAATAACTTTTTTTTTATATATAAATTATTAAAATATTTGATGTACACCAAAATTGTGGGCTTTATCTGGGTTGTACAATGCATTTGAAGCCTAGATGAAATCAGCTGGGATTAGAGTTGGCTGTAATGAAGTGGTCTCTCTCTGCCAATGATAAGGTCAGTGCTCAGTCCCACCTGTATTCTTTCTTAAAAGCATCGTTTTAATGTCATTATCTCTTTGCTCAGGTGACGACTGCTTCAGGGACGAAGTGCTTCGCCTGTCGGTCGGCTGCAGAGAGAGACAAATGGATCGAGAACCTACAGAGAGCCGTCAAGCCCAACAAAGTGAGTGTAGAAAAGAATGCCAGATTTCTCTGATTTGCCCTTGTCATGGATTGACTGGGTTCTGTACAGGTTGGTAATTTCTATAGGATAAGTAACAGACAGATTAAATCAAGACTGTTTGAGACTTTAAACAACATGCATGGAACACATATTAATATGTTTATTGTAAAATACTTTATCATATACTTAAATAGTTATTCATAAACAGAAACAGCAGAATCATAATCGAACATAAATCATTGTATATGCCCATAATGGTGTATGACATACTTGCACACAAAGGGAAGATTTTGATCTAAACTTTTTTTAAATTATTGTTAAACAGTTACCTAAACCACCACACAAATCTCATTGCTAAGGTGTGAGCAAGGGTGTCACCATGTTTCCGCTCTAATGGGGGCGCTGGGGGAAGTGCCTAAGTAAACAAATCTGTAATTCTTTTTTAAAAAACATTTTCTTTTAAGTTAAATGAGTGCTGGATGTTAATCTACACATATTTCTTTCCTAAAAACTGTTTATTTGGGCGAGTAAAGCACTTCTGTTTATTTACAGTAAGCTTAGGTTTCCAATATTTTGTCTAAGGGTTACATTTTTTAGTAAAGTTTCTCCAGCAATACAGCTGGCTGCAGCAGCATTAGCCGCTAACCCCTGAAAGTTCCGATAACCCAGGTTGCTATTAGCTTAGAGTTTGTCCCACATAGCTTGTTTTAACACGGCAAACACACAGACTACAGTCCAATATACTCACCTCTGAACGGCAAAAGAGCTAGTAATGCTAATGCTAATGCTGCTGCACCCAGCCTTAGTGCTGAATAAACTTCACTAAAAAATACCTGACTGGTAGAATTCATACGTAAGGCGCACCTGACGATTTTTGGAAAAATTAAAGGATTGTAAATGTGAAAAAAAATCTTTATATGATTGATTCTCGATTACAATTTAGATGTTTAGATCTTACATAACGACTTAAGTTTGTAAACAAACAGCACCATTTTAAGTGGTGCACAAGCTATTGTTTTCTTACATTTAACTTATTTCTTTATTTTATTTTATTTTATTTTTAAATAGTAAGCAGCCCCCTTCAACCTTACAGCAGTGTTTATATTAATTAAGCACAGTGCAAACATAACCTACTAATACAACTGTGGAAAAAAATTAGAGATCGCTTCAATTTCTGAATCAGTTTCTCTGATTTTGCTATTTATAGGTTTATGTTTGAGTAAAATTAACATTGTTGTTTTATTCTATAAACTACAGACAACATTTCTCCCAAATTGCAAATAAAAATATCGTCATTTAGAGCATTTATTTGCAGAAAATGTAAACTGACTGAAATAACAAAAAAGATGCAGAGCTTTCAGACCTCAAATAATGCAAAGAAAACAAGTTCATATTCATAAAGTTCACATTTCGTATTTTAGTTTAGGAAAAGTGTAAAATATGATAAATTACTGAAACATAAAACATTTTTACAGGTTTCTGATAAAAGCAAATGAGATTCACTCTTCAGCGTTTATATGTAAATGTCTACTTAATTATCCCATTTGTAAAATCTCATTAAACAGTTATTCTGTTAATCAAAGTAATTCGATTAACCTCCCATCGCTAATGATTAATGATGCTTAATCAAATTATTATTATTATTATTATTATTATTATTATTATTATTATTATTATTATTATTATTATTGGGCGGCACGGTGGCGCAGTGGGTAGCACTTCCGCCTCACAGCAAGACGGCCTGGGTTCGATTCCCGGCTGGGGCGACCCGGGTCTTTCTGTGTGGAGTTTGCACGTTCTCCCCGTGTCTGCGTGGGTTTCCTCCGGGTTCTCCGGTTTCCTCCCACAGTCCAAAGACGGCACGTTCAGGCTGATTGGAACTTGATTGAAATTGCCCCTTAGGTGTGAGTGTGTGAGTGAATGTGTCTGTGTGTCTGTCTGTGTCTGTCTGCCCTGCGATGGATTGGCGGCCTGTCCAGGGTGTATCCTGCCTTCCGCCCGATGCCTGCTGGGATAGGCTCCAGCCCCCCCCCGCGACCCTTCACGGATAAAGCGGTTGACAATGAGATGAGATGAGATGAGATTAATATTATTATTATTATTATTATCAACAATAATAAGGTTAGTAGTCACATCTAAACAATCCAGCTTTGTCAGTTCTCAAGCTGTGGTCTGTTATCTGAATTCAGAAATTCACTGTTTTAATTTCTCCATCTAAGCTTGATCATGTCCTGCAGGTTATAAAGATCCTCCAGTTCTCGACGCTCTCGCATATTAAAATCTAAATTTAAAGCTTCTTTTCCATTTGTGCTGTAGGATATCTCAGAGGTTATAAAGTTCAGCCCTCAGTTCTCTGCAGCGTCTCTTATTAAAACGGCTGCTGTGAGTGTGGATGAGGGTTTTGAGGAGGAAGTGATGGTTGGAGCTGCTGGATCACCAGCACGGTTGACTCATCCAGATGCTCGGGCGGCGGGAGTCCAGGCTGAATTATGACGTGAGGAGGACATGACACATGCTTCCAGAGCCCTCATCACGCTCAGGATTCATCTTAGCAGATGCATTGTCGGGGGAAGATAAGAGGACGCAGTGAGGGGACTCATTAGCCCTGGGTGTGTGCTGATTAATTTACTTTACTCACACAAGCTGGAGGGACAACAACGGTGCGGCAGATGTACAGTTAGCAGTTCACAGGGATTCAGAAGGTTTTCCTGTGTTTTGAAGGTTTATTGCAAAACATGTTCAAGTAAACTAGTGAGCTAGTAGACTGTAGTCCTGTATTTGGTTCTAGTATTTGGGTGGTGGAGCTTTATTATACTCAGCACTGCAGTGATTAGCACTGATTAGCACAATAGTGGTGTATGAGGTGTTAGTAGAGTGTGTTGTGCTGCTGCTGCAGTGAGTGGATCAGATGCAGCAGTGCTGCTGGAGTTCTTAAACACCTAGTTGTCACTGCAGCAGTGAGAATAGTCCACTAATAATGTCAATATAAATGTCTACATTTGTTTCCAGTGTTACATGGTGGACTTCATGATATGTGCTCCAAAAACATAGATAGATGTCCTTGTTAATCTCAGGAGGAAACGCCTGACATTACATTAACACACTTTTGTAATGTGAATTTAGTGAGAACAGCAAAATGAGAGCAGATTAAAGTGATGATAATAATAAGAAGAAATAAGAGAAAATAAAAATAAATAAAAAAGAGTACAAGAAGTTATATTTTGTAATATTATAATTATATATTAGTATATAGTAGTATATAGTATATATTATTATCTAGTAGTGTAAGGCATCTTAACAAAACTGAATAAGATTTTTTTTTTCAGTATATGTTCTATACATAATAACTAGGATTGTTGTAAATGAAAAAGTTTAAATCTCTTAAATCTCTTTCATTTTTCATATTTTTTGCAGTAGTGGAAAATAGGGCACCTACTGCACTACCAACTACCAACTATGCAAAAGGCTACAAGGCAGAAGTACAACCATAGATGGGCCTTTAATATGACACATAAAGGACATATAATCCTAATTTATTGCAAAACGGGGCACATTTTTTATGCCCCCCCCCCCCCCCCCCCCCCCCCCCTGCATGCCCCCTGAATCTGCCAGTAAATGTACTATCACACTTAGACCACATTTGGAACAAAGCAGTGACCCAAAGATAAACAAAATTTAAAGCAATTTTAGATTTCTTAAATCAGACCCTCTTTACTTTGTCTTAGGCAGAAGAAGATATCCAGCATATCCCTGGATAGCTTAAGCCTTTTATACAGGGCCCAAGTAGTATGAAGGTTACATTGTAATTGTTTGCACCGTGCATAGTACATAGCAGTTGTTCTTGTTGGATGCACTATGTGTTTTATCTACAGCATTCAAGCTCCTTTAGAGTGTCATTTTGTTAGGTTTAATAGTTTTTTTTTCCAATCTAAAACATTACACTAGAGTTGATTGGTAACTTGCATTCCTGTTCATGTTTTTTTCTTTAGACACTAACAACATAAAGATCTATGTTTATGCAGCTGTGGAAGATGAATGGAAGTAACACATTGGTTAAAGTTCAGTAATATCATTGATGTCGACAATGTCTCAGTGTAGTAAAGTGTCTTTAAAGTGTCTACAGTTGCTTCATTTAAAGCAACTGTAGACACTTTAAAGAGGAAACACTGACACTGAGACATTGTCGACTGCTGAAAGCAGTTTTTAAAAGGATTTTAAAGTGTAGTAATTTTAGTAGTTTTAAAATTAATATGATTTATTACACATCAAGACATTAAAATAGGAACAAAATGTCTTTAAGACTGTGGAAATCATATCAGGTTTAGTCAGGTGTGTCTAAACTTTTGATTGGTTGTGAAAACCGTTGATTATCTGATAGCGCACTGGTTGAATACTGGCGACGAGTCTTCTTTTGAAACAGGTATATTTAGTCGATCTAAATATGGCAGTAAGAGCAGGGCAGAGCGATCCAATGGCATTTTGATCTGCTTAAATGACTCACCCTTTGCGAAAAACATCGCCCTCCGCAATCAGCCCAGCACTTTACCCTCCCAGTGGGGATTTCAGATATAGTTAGATTTTTTTTTCTATAGCAATCATCATCATCATACTGAGTGCTGTTCTTTCCTGAAGCGTGGCCAACTCCATGCCCACTCACTCCCCTTTTCCCGTCATTTCTTTTTTCTTTCTTTTTTTTTTTTTTTTTTTTTTTTTTTTTTACATGTTTTTACCTCTCATTCAATACCTGTTATTCAGTTCCTGTAGCGGTCAAACACGCCGCCGGCTCTTATTTCTTTATTTCATTTTCTTTTTGAGCCGCAGCTGAATGTCTCTGCCGATTACCCAGCGGCCCTCTCTGCTTCCTCCCACGCAGGACAACAGTCGGCGGGTGGACAACGTGTTGAAGCTGTGGATCATCGAGGCCCGGGAGCTGCCACCCAAAAAGCGCTACTACTGTGAACTGTGTCTGGACGACATGCTGTACGCTCGCACCACCAGCAAACCCCGCACCGACACTGTCTTCTGGGGCGAGCACTTCGAGTTCAACAACCTCCCGGCCGTCCGCAACCTCCGCCTTCACCTCTACAAGGAGACAGACAAGAAAAGACGCAAGGTGAGTGAAAACTGCTGGCAGATAGCATTTCTTTTTATTGTAGCTGTTTTGCTGATGCTTCATTTGTCAGGAAATGACTTTTAGCTTAATCTGTTCACTTTATTATGGTTGCTCCCTAAATCTAACTTACAACACTCTTTCTAACTTTAAAGGAACAACACAAACTAAATTACAGCAAGTGTAAATAAAATGGCTACTGTAGTGCAATTTAAAAACACTATAAAGTTGTCTGCCCCACCCCCTTCTCCTCAGACATAAAGTTCAAACAGGTTTCCAGGTTGAGCAAAATGAACTGAACTTGCAAGTGCAAGAAACATTCAAGACCTTTAGCATTAAGAATGTGTAATGTGGTTATGATAAATTACCTAGTTTTGGTTAGATAATCATAGCTGAAGCTCAGTGCTTACCTAATCAGGAGAAAATTAGTAGCTCAGGGCTTTAAGCTGTCATTTACTTGCGTTTTACTCCGTCTCTGGTCGTGAATCAGAGGCTGTTGCATGCTGTGTCAGCCTGCTGTTGTGTTCAATACCTGGCAACCTGGGGTGTGGAAATAGAGTGACATCAGAGGTTAAAACACAACAGATTACTGCTCTGTAATAAACAATTTAAAGAAGAAGATACTTACTAAAGCACTGCTTTAAAAAAAAAGCCAAATTTAATCTTAAACTTAAGAAAAGCTCAAACTGTTCCTAACAGAGTGAACTCTTAAGGAACAGGTTTCCAGACAGGGACTGAGCTCAGTCCTGGTCTACACAGCATGTCAAATGTCAACTTTCCAAGACTAGGTCCAGTCTTTGTCCAGGAAACAATCCCTAAATCTGTCAAGCCAGGATAATTAAAACTTCATACTCCATCAAGTTAAGAATGTTCAGTAAGGTATGTTTTTTGGAAGGTCCACAAGCCAGAATGCAGTGCTAATCCTTGTCTTGACCCAGACTCTCCTAACCCTAATCCAGTAGTCAAGAATGGGTGGACCATCTAAACAAGACCTTTCAAGAAAAGTGGAATCTGATGTTCTACATTCATTATGTGCCATAAATGAAAAAAACAAGACACGCAGTATCATTGATGCAAAGCACCAATCGCAATCGCCCATTATGGAGAAATCTTAGTGTGCTACGTGTAAATGAGTCTTGTTCTTGAGGATCTTTAGCTTTGGCCATAATCTAACACACCTGATCAATGTATACCTTCCATTTATCTCTAAAGTCTGAATTCGGAGACTGGAATGACGTCACAAAAAAATTAATAATCTAAAGAATGTAGCATAGGCTCTAGCATAAGCTATAGTTTTGGTTGGTCGACCTCCAGATTCAACTACTTTGTCTCTACAGATGATTATTTAAACATCTATATTTCTGCGCTGTTCTATAATGTTGAACTTTACTTCTATCTCTTCTCTGACTTTTTAACAGGAGAAGAGCACATATCTAGGACTGGTCAGCATCCCCATATCCAGCATCACCGGTCGGCAGTTCGTAGAGCAATGGTATCCCGTGATTCAGCCCAGCGTGCTAGCCAAAGGAGGGGGGGTAGGAGGGGGCAAAATCATCAACGCCTCCTTGCGGCTCAAGTCTCGCTACCAGACCATGAGCATCCTGCCCATGGAGCTGTACAAGGAGTTCGCTGAGTACGTCACCAACAACTACCGAACGCTGTGTGCGGTCCTGGAGCCACTGCTGAGCGTTAAAAGCAAAGAGGAGGTGGCCTGTGCACTGGTGCACATTCTGCAGAGTACGGGAAAAGCGAAGGTACATGTGTAGCATACTTAGGGATACGTGGGTTGCAAGTTTTCCATGTCGTGATTTCCCCTTTGTCTTTCTTCTGTTAAAGGACTTTCTTTCAGACATGGCGATGTGTGAGGTTGACCGGTTCATCGATCGAGAGCACCTTATCTTCAGAGAGAACACCCTGGCCACCAAAGCCATAGAAGAGTACCTCAAACTCATTGGACATAAGTACCTCAAGGATGCTTTAGGTGACAGTTGTTAAGGAAATTCCTCTACATTGTGGGCTTTATGTTGGGAAGTACTGTATTTTTTGCACTATAAGATGCACTGGATCATAAGGCACACCATCAATGAACGTCTATTTTCTGGTTTAGTAATAACTTGTGTCTATTGTGACACAGGGATTCTGTAAGCTGATGTTTGTTTGTGTGCAGGTGACTTCATCCGAGCCCTGTATGAGTCGGAGGAGAACTGCGAGGTCGATCCCATGAGGACGCCTCCGTCTGTTCTAGCCGACCATCAGGCCAATCTCCGCATGTGCTGTGAGCTTGCCCTCTGCAAAATCGTCAACTCTCATTGGTTAGTACTGATTGCTTGTTTCAGCTTTAGCCAGAAATGCTAACAATACTAAAATGGAAGCCAAGCTGATTACAGTGTTAGCATGATTGTTAATCGCATTGTCCTTAAAGTGCTTTTAATAAACATCTGCGCTGCAGGCTAGAAAAGTAAGTGAAACGTAAAGTTAATGATGTCTCCTAATTAGATAATTAGCAGAAGGTGTTTTAATTAAGGAAGATGAGATTGGTGGGAAGTGTGGGTTGCAAAAGTGCTTTACGTATTAAATAAAGACACTCAAAGTCTGGTTACTGATTAATCTGTTCTTCTCGAGGAATACTGGTTAGTGTCAATCATGCCTTTAGTCAAACAACTTTCAGAAGACCTTAGAAGATGGAGTAAAGGTATGGTCTAAATTGGAAAGTACAACCCATTTCAAGTTTGGCCAAGACCACCCGCATGTGTCACAGGGCTTCTAGGAAATTATTTTAATGGACAGATGAGGCAGAAGTGGAACGTTTGGCCTCTTGAGTGGTCCAGTGGGCTGAAGCACTGCCACTATGATCAGGAGATTGCTGGTTCGAATCCCGTTTATGTAGCACAATTGGCTTTGCTCTCTCTGGGGTGGTAGATGGTGCTCTCTCCCTTATCAGTTCAAAGGGTGATGTCAATCAGCAAAAGGCATCTGTGAGCTGATGTATCAGAACTGAGTCGCTGTGCTTTCCTCTGAGCTCTGTGATGTTACTTGGCAATGCAGCAGCAGTTCAAAAAGAGGCAGAGGCTAACTTCACTTATCGGAGGAGGCATGTGCTAACCTTCACCTTCCTGGTGTTGGGGCATTACTAGTGATAGGGGGAGTCCTAATGAGTGGGTTGGGTAATTGACTGTGTAAATTGGGGAGAAAATGGGAAAAAAAAAAAACAAGTGAAAAGTGAAACACATTCATGACATTTATTTGGCTCAAGATTCAACCAATGAGCACCAATCACATTAAAGCAGAAAAAGAGCCTAAATGTAGTTTATGGATAGAGTGTGTATATCATTTTGTTGAATTATTGGAAATAATATTAATTACAATTATTTTTATCTAAAAGATTTAAAGGTTAAAAGGGGAAAGGTTAGTTTTTGTGTATGAGAAGGAAAGATGGAGTCGTAAAACCAAACAGTTTTTTGACCTCTCTTAACTCTCTTTTTGGTTTACTTTTAGAGGGACTTTTAAAAGAATACTTTTATATCAACCTTTTTTTAAACAGTAAACAAACCGTTCAACATTTAACACAGTGGTTTTGTGGATTTTTGTTATTTTTTTGTAGTTTTTTTTTGTAGTTTTTTGTAGTTTTTTGTGAACTTAAACCAAGGGAAGTGTGGTAGAGCATCAAGCTAAGACTCATTCATACGGGGAACCTGCACTTATAAAACATGTCTAACTTTTATTTTATATTAGAATTGGTTAAAATATATTCTAACTTCTTAACCACAGACCCGTTCCTAAATATTCAGTCATTTTGATTTTTTAGTAGCTTTTATTAGTTATAGTTCAATCAAAGCTAAAGCTTTCAATAAATGGTTCAGTATCATGTAACCTGAGAATCATAGAACTGTAATGTGTGCCCAGGTTAAATTATAAACAGCGTATAAGTAAGCATTGATTGGTAAATGTCTTCTAAATGACTTAATTGTCATTTCTGTGTGTCTGCCAGTGTTTTTCCACGAGAGCTGAAGGAGGTGTTTGCCTCCTGGCGAGTTCGGTGTGCTGAGAGAGGGAGAGAGGACATCGCCGACCGTCTGATCAGCGGCTCCCTCTTCCTGCGCTTCCTCTGTCCAGCCGTCATGTCCCCTTCCTTATTCAACCTCACCCAGGAGTACCCAGACGAGCAGACATCGCGTACACTTACCCTTATAGCCAAAGTGATGCAGAACCTCGCCAACTTTTCCAAGTCAGTGTGATCAGTTACACCAAGACATGTTTTCAGAAATATATACAGTATATATAACTAAATTCCTGGATCCTCATTTAGGAGCTATGTAGGGTTGCTAGGGTCAGATGACTCATTCAGGAAGCTGAAAAAACAAGCAAAATAAAATAAGCAACCAGTTAGGGTAATTCTGTGCATGAACTAACAAATATTATACCAGAGTTAGATCCGACCCTGCGATGTGATTGACGGAAAAGCGTTCTAGGAGTGACATTATAACCAACCAGATCGTATTTTCTCGTTCTTTTCATCTCAAAATCTTTTAATAAATAGAGAAAATGGAACTTTATATAATCGCAATAATACACTCGAAGTTTGTGCTGTAACTTTTAATATGTCATGTATACGACTGCAGAACAACAGTACCAATATTACACATTATAGCACTTCCTCTCGTGTATTTTTGCTTAAATATAGAACAGTCAATATAATATTATAGAACTACAATATTAAGTTTTTATTCAATGTAATAACAGTGTAATTGTTAAGTATAGAATGGAACATGGAACTTTCTTTTTTTACAACAGAATTTCATTTAGCTTGAAATAAATATATAAAGAGCCCCATAACCCCCCATATTGCCATGTCCTTTAATGACATGGTGATAATTGGCCTATTTTTTTTTTTTCTTAATTGTTAATTAATTGTTAAATATTAGCCCAATTCTACTTTTTCCATCAGTGGAAAGAGACTACTATGGGATGGCTGCTGACTCTATATTATTTGGGCTAAATATACTGACCCATCAAATAATAATTGCTAGATGATTCAAATTTGTTTAAACTATAGTGTTTATTTGACCTTCTGACAAATAGGAAAAAATCTCAGAGTATATAACTTATGGTTTTTATAATTTTTGATACATCTTAAATTTAACTATATAAAAATAAAAATAGCTTATTATCTTATCTTATACCCTGTACAAGGCACATTAAGAAGCTCATTACTATGTTACAGCCCGCTAATGGTCTATTTTTACGACTTGCATCGATTAAATAGTAAAGTTGCTTGTAAAGGTATCTACACTGTTGGTGTGTTGGTCTGGAAGTGAGGTGTGTTTAGATAAATTTCTGCCATATTGCTATCTTAGCAATATAAAACACATGTGCATTACCGACTGATTAAAACCCTGACAACAGTCAGCTGTAAGATGTTTATTGCTATCTTGGCAATGCAGGTTTGCTGCACGTTACACACACACACACAAACACAAACACACACACACACATACAAGGATACACAGCAGTGCACAAACCCAACATTGCTGTTTTTATAAATTACCTGCTCACGCACCTTCACAGTGTGAACGCATAGGTTAGTTTCCTCTGCTGAGAAGCGCAGAAGCACTGCGCCATTAAAATAGCAATCAACCAAAGTTGGAGTGCACTTGGCTCTTAAAGGAATTGACAAGTGACATGCTAAATCAATGAAATCATGATGTCATGATATCAAACACAAACTGGCGCTCTAATTCAAGCTGCGTGGTGTGCGGTTGATGCTTGCATATAGATTGCTAAAATAGGACCCCTAATCTGTATGTATTCATCATGCATATTCTTTATGCTAGTCATCCTATAGAAGGCGGTTTCTGAATACCAACCCACTGTGAACTATTCTCAACCCAGCAGCTAAAGAGGCGACATAGAGCATCTTCCAGTGCAGTGGTCCTATAGCTATAACCCATTATTCCCTTGATGGACAGGTTAGCTGGTGACTGACATATATAAGCTGGTGTCTCAGTGCATATTCCCCCTGTACCCTGCTTGTGCTGTTCTAGGTTTGGCAGTAAAGAGGAGTACATGTGCTTCATGAATGAGTTTTTAGAGATGGAATGGGGCTCCATGCAGCAGTTCCTGTATGAGATCTCCAACCTAGACAGTGTAAGCAATGCAGTTGCTTTTGAGGGCTACATTGACCTGGGGAGAGAGCTTTCTATCTTGCACAGTCTTCTCTGGGAGGTGATGGCGCAGCTCAGTAAGGTAGGTGCAACCTCTCAACTGTCTTCAGAAGATTGAAAAATTAACCTATGTATGATTTATTATATATTAGAATTTGTCTTTTTCTGTACATGTGCCTGGGTTGATCTGGTTTGGTGAAAAGGACGCCATCATTAAACTCGGACCGTTGCCCCGCCTTCTGAACGACATAAGCATGGCCCTTCGCAATCCCCACCTCCAAAGGCAGCCCAGTCACCAAACAGACAGACAGCCTCCGGAGAGACAGACCGACAGGCTGCTGTCACGGCCCAGCTTCAATAGAGGCATCTCTTCCGAGTTCCAGAATGTCATGATGAGGGACCTGAACAGGTAGTGGTTCTACGCCAAGCTTTCTCAGTTAGAATTCACTCACGAATTCTAAAATAGGTAGATTTGTGTCATGAATAAAAATGTTAAGAAGGTTAATTATTTATTAAAAATGTATACGCTTCAGGCAAACACTAGGCTGGATGCCTAGAAGGGGATTAAGCCCAGTCAGAACTATATTTTGGTCTGTTGACATGAATCATGAATCTAAATTTGGGTGATTTTGATTGTTGACGTCATTTGAATCAAATGAAGCAATTGTACTTTATATTGTCTAATAATTTAATTGAAAGGTTTGCTAAAATCCCCTTTTTCTTGTTCTTTGTAAATACTAAAAGTCTCTCTGATATGAAACTTTATGGAACTTTTCCTCAGAAAATGTTAAAAAAAACGAGTCAATCAGGAAAGTCACAGTGTCTACGTCAACTCATGGTTTAGTATTAATGGCCTCGCCCACCTTGGCTCACGACTGCCCACAGGCAGCGCTGAAGCCATGCAGCGACGCTGTCTCGTCAGATAGGAGCTAACAGCGCTAGGAACAGCGTGGCAGATCGTTCCTGTGTTTTTTGTGCAAATAACACATCAGTGTTATATACTTTGCCCAGTAATTTAGAGCTAAGGAACAAATGGTTAAAATTTGTCTATGGAACACCACCAGTGAAGTACAATTGAGATAGTTAGGTGTTTTTTTGTAGATCAGGTCTGTTTACACCAGTTAAAAGTAAAAAAAAAAAAAAAATTTTTTTCTATCTGGACCTGGACTACCAACCTCCATGTGTTTATATAGGTTTAAACAGGATCTCTGGTGGATGTTGCGCTTTACAGAGACTCTAAGGCTAGGTCAGTGGCTGAACTGCACTTAGCAGGGCATTACACATGTTGTAAAGGAAAATATGACATTGTAAAAATGTGTGCGTCTCACTGCCTCGCAGTGCTATTAGCCAATCAGAGGGGATATGTTTGCACGCATGAATATTCATGAGCAAGAGCTGAAATCCTATTGTCTCGTCCGCCCCAACACACACTCCTCCATCGGACTAAGGCAGTCTTATACCAGATCACCAGAGCACTTTATTTAAAAAAAAAAACAGCTTACAGGGCATTCATTCATACTAGAGCACAACTAGACGTTTTAAAATGAATGAACAAAAAAAATTGAATTTTTCTTTTTAAATTTGCCAATTTATTGATATAGAAAACTCATTTTATAATTTAAACTTTTTACCTTTTTAGCATAGACACTCCCTATTACACAACACAAACTGAACTGGAAACATCAGTGAGATGCTAAATTGCATAATTCTGTTACAGTAGCTAATAAATACTCACATTAGGCCAACACTTAGATCTTCAGGCCACTCAAGAGCCTACACAGCATTTTATTGGGAGATTTTCCATGGAAAAGAAATTATTGTACAGAACTAGGTTTACTTCCTGGCTGAAAATGTCTGAACTCTTATTCTTATAATTCTATATTATTGGAGTCCTGAAAGTATGCTCACACTTGCTAAGATACTGTTGTGCTGCCTCTAATAACACCAGTGTGCTGCTTTCAATATATTGAATTTGTGTTTCTTAATTACGCATAAACATTAATAGAGAGCATGTATGTGATAATGTATCAATGTATCTATGGAGTCTCTAATAGACTGAAGAAGTTCTGAGAACAGGAAATGGATCAGTGTCGTAAATCTGCAGGGAGGTTCTGCTAATCACCTCTCCCGGTTATATTTTGTGTCGACCCACTGCAGTTCCATAGATATCACTCGCTTGCCTTCCCCGACCTCTGCTATGTCCAGCGGCGGGGTTCCTCCTTCTCGAGCTGGAATGGGGGGTTATGCAGATCGGGATCATCCTCACCGGGCCTCCTCTAAAGACGTTTTCTATGTTACCCGTCCTCCGCTGGCCCGCTCCAGCCCCGCGTACTGTACTAGCAGTTCCGATATTACTGACCCCGACCCAAAGGTAAGCGTGCAAGGTAAATATACCTGAGATGAGCGGGGTGGGGGGAGGGGCAAGTCATGAGTTAATGGCCCATGTCAATGAGAAATGCTTTACTTGTGGTGAAAGCTGTTTGGTTCAAAATGTCCATTTGAATGGCAGCTTGCTCCTCAGCACGTTTCCCCTCTTCCATCTTTGCTGAGGGACTTTGGCTTCCCTTTGGTCCGGTGGGAAGATGAAGCGCTACAGGCCTGCTTACTGCATGGTTCAAAATGCCACCCAAGCATGGCGAGAGAGGGCAACAGGATGATGTGGGTGCTGTTAATACATATGAAAGTGATTGTCCAACTTGTGGTGTACATATTTTTGGATTTTTGGACAGTATTATAAGTAATAAGCTGAAAAAAATGATGCGTAAAATTTACTTTAAAAAAGTTTCGCAACTTTCTGCATTTGCTTTTTTTAAGTAAATTTAATTTTAGATACATTTAAGTAACTTGAACTCGGTTCCAAGACTTAAATGTTACACAGAGTAAATAAGTGAACTGAACTTCAGTCAATTCTTTCTTTAGTAACCTTTACTTAATTTCTGCATAAAATATTACCTAATTACAGTTACTTAATTTATACAATATTACTGAAATTTAAATAGTTTTAGTTAAAACACACATTGAAATATTTACCTAATCTCAAAGATTTATTTTGTAAACAGATCAGGTCTCACTGTCTCAACACATGGATGGCATGTTTATTTTACTAAAAATACTGTATTACATGCCATCCCTGTGTCGAGACAATATGTGTGTAATATGTGTGTTTTAACTAAAAATATTTACATTTCAGGAATTATAATATATTATGTATCATAAATTATTTGAGTAATATTGTATACATTAAGTAATTTTGATTAGGTAATATTGTATGCCGAAATGAAGTAAAGTTTACTAAAAGAAAGGATTGATTCAGTAAAAATAAATTAAGCAAAGTTTACTGAAAGAAAGGATTAAGTTTTGAAACCGAGTTGAAGTTACTTAAATTTATCTGAAATTAAATTGACTTAAAAAAAAGCAAATGCAGAAAGTTGTGAAACTTTTTTAAAATTAATTTTACTCATCATTTTTTTTGTAGACAGTGTAGACGGTTAGTATGTTAGTAGTATGTGCTGTTTGTGTATTTGTATGTGTATCAGTTATAGAATTTAATATCGTAGCGTAGATTAGATAAAGATTAATACAAGTAGCTGGTTTATGTGCTTGCAAACGCTTGACTGGGTCACATGACTGCAAGCCTTCCTTCCCCTGTAGATTCTGAGCGTTAATGAAAGTATTTCTATGATGGACCTCCAGGACTCCAGAATGAACAGCGTCTCTAACCTGCAGTCTGTGGGGGACATGCTCAACTCTTCCCAGGCCTCGCTTGCCGGCCTCGGCAGCTTTGGTGGAGGGCTCGGCGGCTTAGGCGGAGGTCTCGGAGGTCAGCTGCGCGCCGGCGGCGGACGGATGTCGGCGGGTTCGGGCGGCTCCAGCATGTCCGGCGGTCTGCGACTGAGCCAGCTGAGCCAGATGGGGACCACCACCGACTCGCTGTCCCAGCAGCAGCAGCAGCAGGCGGCCGCCCTCCGCTACCCGCTGTCCTTCCAGAACCCGCTGTTCCACATGGCTGCCGACGGCCCCCAGCTCCACCACCAGCACAGCCGAGCCCAGCCCGCCGCGCCCCTCCTGCTGACCCCGGAGCCCGACCCCTCTCACCCTGCGTACTTACCCCAGTTCGCCCGCGGGGGGTTCTCCCGCAGTGAGGACCTCTCCACCCTGCGTCCCGGGCCTCACCTGGGGCAGCCCAGCATCATCCACTCGCACAGCTACAGCGACGACTACAGCCGCCATAATCAGGACTACGGGCGACGCCAAATCTCCATGCACATGCAGGTAACGCCTGACCAGTTTCTTGTGTTCTTTTTTTCAAATTTTCTTTTTATTTTTGCTTCAGAATTATTTAAATGATTGGTGCAGCATTGCATGTTTTTTTTTATATATTTAGGACCCCAACTATCCCTAACTAAATCTTGTGCCTGATACCAATTCTGATTATAATGTAGTCTGAAATAATTTTCTATATATTTTAGTTTAGCTTTAGCGAGGTTTAGTAGTTTAGTGACAGGTACAGTTTTTCAGGCCTCTAATTCTTACACAATTTAGTTCTGTCTTAATGGGATTAGTTTCTCAGGGGGAAAATAATTGACACTTCTATTCAGTGATAAAACTCCTGCATCCAGACTACAAATAAAAAAACAGGAGGACCAGTGAGTATTTAGGCTTTCTCTGTCACATGATATCACGTCCAGTAGCTCCTCCATTTCCACTTTTTTTTTTTTACGTGGCTCTCCGTGGAAACACGTACCCAAAGTGTAATTACGGTGCGCGGCAGTGAAAAAATGTGCGTCTGGACGGGACTAAAATTACTGGAGGACCACAGAGTTCAGAGATAATTCAGCCTATAATTTTCTCAGAGAACGTCTGGGGAAAAACACATTCATGGTCGTTCCAGACGTGAATAAAACCACAAAGGACCCTCATAAAAGAGAAAATTACCCCAGGACCCCTGAGAAACTAATTCTGTCCAGATAGGGCATTTGTGGAACATAAAAAGCAGAAAGTCTTGTTGTTGATTTGGCACACACACTGACTAGCATTTAAAATTATTGTGTGAAAAATGAATTTAATATTGTTATTAATTTATTTAATTATGTTTTTTTTGTAAGTTAAGTTTTTCTTTTTTTTGTCTTTTATCTATGATTAGCAGATATTAGCATAGACCTTCCTGAAATGTGTACAAATGTTTCAAATGTACAGATTTAATACATGCTTTTTGTTGCTCATTTTACGTTTGGTCTGAGGAGTGAATGTTATGTCTCAGTAATGTAACAGTGTTAATATTATCTATGCTGTTTGTCTTTTATACGTATCAGGATAACCTCCAGCAGCAGCAAATGATGGGCATGGCCTCTCAAACAGGCACGTCTCATTCATCCCTCGCCTCACCCCCCTCTACCGTCCAGCCTGTCCGTCAGAGCTCCATGGCCCCGCCTCCCACGCAGCGAATGAAGTCTCAAACTTCCCACCAGCTTTCTGTGAGCTCAGCTGCCGGCGCCACGCCCCCGAGCAAGACGAGGCCGCAGAGCGGAAACCTGCTCCAGTCGCCCGAGTCCGGCTTCGGCGGCCGGCAGCCGGGGCCCCGACAGCAGCTCTCCGTCAAAGACAACACGGCCCCCGGCCTGCCTCATCAGCAGAGCTCCACCAGGGAG
This sequence comes from Astyanax mexicanus, assembly GCF_023375975.1. Lineage (NCBI taxonomy): Eukaryota > Metazoa > Chordata > Actinopteri > Characiformes > Acestrorhamphidae > Astyanax > Astyanax mexicanus. Next base: position 114,914,246 of record NC_064408.1, read on the forward strand.
AGCCAGGGATCGCAGGGATCTCAGGGGGGGACGCCGCAGTCCACGCAGCAGTCGGTGTCGCACCAGGACCGGCAGCACTCGCAACAGCACTCGCAACAGCACTTACTCAAGCCTTCCATCAGCAAACAGGTGCTCAGTGCATTTACAATTTACACATGCTGTATCTATTCCTTATCTATAGATTAAACATGTGCTCAGGAATACAGAACTTTGCATCTAAGTTACTATAGAGGAAAATACTGCTAAATAATCAAATATCAGGAATTATGCATTTATTGATGTCAGTTTTACAGAATTTGACAACCAATATTCTTTACCATATCCATACCCATCCTTATTATCCATATTTGATATGATATACGATGCAATACGATATGATCAAAACTATGCAATAACGATATATTGCCCCACCCAGTGTTATGACTATAAAGTTTGGACATACCTGATTTTAAATGTGAAAATAGATTTCAGTTAATTAATTGCTTTTGTGGTCCTTGTTTAAAGTATTAAAGAAAATAAATGAATAAATAAATAAATAAATAAGTGGCCTGTACAATGCTTATGGTTTAACACATAAATAAGTATTGTGATGCATTTATTTTACACTTCAGTTAGAAAATCAGACCTTTACAACTGTATAATTAATACTTCAAAGCATGTATATTGAAGTATAATGTATATTGTATTAAATATATACTGTATGTTTTACACAATATATACATGCTTATTTAAGATGTGTCTTTTTTTTAACTAAAGGTTATAAAATTAATCTATTTAACGATTTGAAAACACTTTTTAAAATCACAAAAATAAGTGTAAAATTGATAATGAGAAACAAGATCACTATAAAACTTAAACATTTTAAATATAACATTTCAGAATTGAAATATTAATAACTAAACACTTTGATTTATTAAATAGGGCTGCAAATGTATATAAATATAAGTAATCTTGGTAATATTTGCGTCTGTTTTGTGAGAATAACCCCTATATGTCTGGTATGATACAGTAGACGCTGCTGTCCTTGAGGGTTAATTCCTCGAAGCTCCACTTTTAAAAGTTTATTTATTTTTTGTCTGCAGAGGACATTTTTCAAAGGAAATCTATTTGAGCTTATAGCGTTTATATTACAGATACTGGTGTCTAGCAGAAATGTGAAGTGATGACTCAGTCAAGTCTGTTTTATTGTTATTCTGCAATATCTCTTCTCTTTTAAGGGCTCATCTCCCAATACCCTGAACCCACCCACCCCTGCCTCGGAGAGAACGGTCGCCTGGGTGTCCAACATGCCACATCTTTCTGCTGACATCGAGAGCTCCCGCATCGACAGAGAAGAGTTTAAGCTGAAGGAGTATTCCAAGAGCATGGACGAATCCCGTTTAGATAGGGTGCGTTTCTCTCTTCTTTTCAAACCACATGTTCCTGATTTTATTCTTTACTTTGGTTCATACGTCCTCATTTTTCTGTCCTTGATCATAACTTTTAGCCTTTAATTACTGCAGTTGCTTTTTTTGAATCTGCATGCTTTATTTGGGATTGATGGGGAATAAAATAGCAGCAGAATCATAGGAACCTATGGAATCACGAAATTTAAGGATAAAAACAGAATTTAGATATAAACATGGAATACAGATGCAAATACACAGAATTAGAAAAGGTAAAAAACTAAATATCTGAAAACCAAAGTAATGTACAGACATCAAATAGCTTATGTTACCACATCTAATCAGCAGAGGGACACCATTCTGATATCAAAAATTAGCCATTAATTCAGCTCAAAATACAATTAGCATTGCCAGTTAGCTAATCTGCCACTTTTGATTTCATAATAAGAGCACCAGGGCAGATAATATAAATGAAATGATGTAGAGTATATTAAAATCAATTACCACTGACTGAGATAATAAAAAACTTCTATTTTTTTATTTTATTTGGACTATTTATTTTTTGGCTTTACTAAATAAACTTAACCAAAATATGATAAAATATCTAAATTTGCTTAGCAGTTGCATACCATTTTTAAGCATTGTAAGCAGGGCTGGTATATTTGACCATATTTAATATTTTCCCAGCAACCTGTTTTAGCTATTAATGAGCCACTAAACCCTAGTCCTACTTAAATTACTGTATGCATTCCCTAACCTATAAAAAACACTTTTATTGTGATAATATTTGCAGCGCCCTCCCAGTTCTCACTGCTATCAGAGGCAGACCACTGCTGCTACAGCTCAGCCAATCAGCTCCCCCCTCCTGCCCTGTCTCTAAACCCATACATCACTCACTGCCCCTTCCAAACTTCCCCTCCCATTTTTTAGCCTTTTTCAAATTTGTATATATGTATACCCATGTCTTTAATGTCTCATGCATTATAATGTGTTATGAGTATGTTTATAAAGTATAATAAACATGCTGTTCCTAGAAAGTATTACAGAAGACATGTTTGAGATCTGGCTTCTGATGTAAATGCAGTGGAGACACTGGTGTTTCAGATCTCCTTTTTTTTAAATCTGTAGATATGGATATGTAAGATTTTTTTTCTAAACTGTTTAATTAACTGTTAAATGCTTGGTGGATTACATTTACATTCAATTTACATTCATTATTGAGAATGTCAAACATTTTAAACATATATTTTGCACATTTTAGCACACCCTCTGTGGCATGAATTGTTTTTTTTTTTTTTGAGGAGAAAAGAAAATTATACACTATTTAGGATCTTTTTTCAGGCCATTTTTTTATTACATATTTATTATTTGAATCGCCACTGCTTTATCATGATGGCCCAAACTAAAGTGATCTACATAATGTATGACCTGCTTGTACACCTCATTGTACTGAACATAGATATGCATTGTAGCATTTTATTGAAAGTAAAATAAATACAGAAAAAAAAATAGAGAAATAAGCTATGGTATGGAATGGTGTAAAAACCAAAAGATGGTTTTATGCCATTATGCCATAGAGGGTTAAGGTAAATTATATAAAATATTTTTTAAAACACAAATTGTGACAATCAGTACAATATAAGCTATGAGGGAGAAACTATTTTTATATATTTATTGGGTCACATCTGGCATTGGCTCGTGGCCCACATACCACTTGGAATGATAGCCCAGATGTTGGACAGAACTAGCGCTAGTGTCAGTCCTGATGTTGTCTGTCTGCCTGCCACCGACTCACACCAAAGACTCCATGTCCCAGAATTCACCTGCCCAACCTCTTCGGCGCTTCGGCGTTCCGGCTCACCTAGCTACTGAGATTGCTCTCATCTGTTTTCCCCTGTATATATACCCCTGTGTTTCCCTTATTACTTGCCCAGTATTGAATGTAGGATACTAGCTCTTCTACTCAGTGTTTCTTTTGTGTTTATCCTTTTGTTATTGACAGGTTTTGTACTTTTGACTACTCTTTGGCCTAGCCCTTTATGGTTTCTTTGTTTTTCTCATTGCCGATCCTTTTTTTGTTGTGTGTTTGGCCACCGAGACAGCTAGATCTATTTGTTAAGCTAGTAGTTGAGTGGTGGTTCAGTTCTTCATCACAGTCGACAGTATGAGACAAGAGAAGTCAGGGAAGAGTCTCATCACTCTGTCCTTCTTGCTGGAGCTTCTTTATGCAGACTGCAGGTGTCGGGAAAATGCAAGTCATGTCTGTCACCCCCACAACAGATGCTGGTGGGCTCATCTATGAATTATTTACATGACGGATGAAGGAAATGAACTTGAACAGTCATTTGCAGTAAATAAACTTGAGGAGAGAATAGAGCTGCTATGTCTCAGGTGCTCGTCCTTCACCCACATTCTTCTAGTAGTAGATCAGATAAAGGCGACTGGATAGAGCAGAGAAAGATGTTGCAGTAATTACTACACACTGACATCACCAATATATGCTAGTGAAGAGTCTTAGAGGAGTTATTTTTGTAATTTTGCAGTAGTAGATTGGTGTCAGACAGGGGTTGTGTTTAAACCCCACCCACTGGATAGCAGTGTTTTACTCTGTCGTCAGATCTCACGGTTCTGATTACATAAAAAGTAAATTTTTCTTTTCAGACCTTATAAATATTATAGTGTTTTTATACCATGTAAGTTTTCCTAAAATTGCATTTAAAAAATTGCAAAATATTGCCTTGCTTACAGTAATTCTATATATTGCAATATATTGAAATGTAATCCCTGTATTGTGATACGTACCGTATCGACTAGTTCTTGCCTATACACAGCCCCATTACATATGAACAGTAAAGGGCAAAGAATCTCTCTGTGTGAAAAAGGATGTTGCACTAATTGCAAGACGCATCTTCAAAAGACATATGGTAGAACAGGGTCACTGTCAGACATGAGTATTTTTAAATCTTATTTTTTCATATCTTTTATTTTTGCCGTTTTTCACTTTTTGACATAATGTGACTTTTTGACAGTTGTTCTTTACAAGGAGTCAGAATTTTGTAAAGAAAGAATGGACCAATAGAAATTCTCTAAAATGGCTGATTGGATGTTTTTAAATGACAGCAATAACATTCAATTTGCATACTGTATTAAAATGTTTGAATCTGCACATTTTCCTGTTAAAAACTATTATAAAGCACGGTAATTGCCATGGCCTGATTACTACCAGACCTGTAGAATCAAGAAATCACTTAAATAGTACCTTTACAATGTGTATGTAATTTTGAGAAAAATATTACAACTTTAGCTTTGTGATATGTCTTCTAAGTTTTGCACTGAATTAAGTTTGTTTTTGTAAAACTCATATCTCAATATGCTTAAGAGAAATGGCAATATTTGATATGAAATAATATGTATAAAACCTCAACAAGGTATAATATTAAAAAAAGTATCAGTATTATTATTTCTAAGACCAAAAATACTAAATATTCAGCTCTGGAAAAATTGAAAAGACCACTTCAGTTTCTCAATCAGTTTCTCTGATTTTGCTATTTTAAGTGTTTTAGCATTTATTTGCAGAAAATGAGAAATGGCTGAAATAACAAAAAAAATGCAGAGCTTTCAGACCTGAAATAATGCAAAAAAAAAATAAAGTTCAAAAATCCATATTTGTTGGAAAAACCCTGGTTTTTAATCACAGTTTTCATGCATATTGGCATGATCTCCTCCATCAGACTTACACACTGCTTTTGGATAACTTTATGCTTACACACCTGGTGCAAAATTTCAAGCAGTTCAGCTTGGCTTGATGGCTTGTGATCATACTTTTTTTCCTCTTAATTATATTCCAGAGGTTTCCCATTAGGTAAAATATATTTTTTTACATTTTTAAGTGGTCTCTTATTTCTTTCCAGATCTTGCAATGCAGTTATACAGTGTCAGCCTTAATAACACTTATGTTGATTTAATTGCAGCGTTTTTGTGGCATTGTGTGGCATAGTACTATATAACAGTATGTCATCCGTGTGCATCTCTCCTTGTGCGTGCAGGTACGGGAGTATGAGGAGGAGATCCACTCTCTGAAGGAGCGGCTGATGATGTCCCACCGCAAGCTGGAGGAGTACGAGAGGAGGCTACTTACTCAGGAGCAGCAGACCAACAAGATCTTGCTGCAGTACCAGAGCCGGCTGGATGACAGCGAGAGGAGGCTGAGGCAACAGCAGCTGGAGAAGGACTCCCAAATTAAAGGAATAATCGACAGGTAATAAACACAGGGTTCCAAAAGGTCCAATCAGTGCATGGAGTGAGATTATATAAAAATATATGCATTTACTTAGACTGAGAGTTTATCACCTGGCTGGTGGTGTAGAAAAGGGATGAAAAGTGGGATTCAAGAGGCCCAATCCCATTTACCCCCCTTGGCCCTACCACCTACCCCTACTCCTGTTTTTGAGTGTAACCATTCTCCTTGGAACAGAATTAGAAAGGGAAAGGGGTGAAATCCTTCCCCTAAGAATTGGGACAACCTTTCAAGCATCCAATTCTTCATCAGGTGGGCTAAAGTTCAGTAACCAAGCTGCTGCTGCTGGTTAACTAGTCTTCAGAAAGGGGGGAGATGGTGCAGAAATTTATTATTATTGTTCATTCCTTAATTCCTCTGTGATAGGAAGCTGAAATTAGCTTTAATTAGCTTTTATTTTATTTTATTTTATTTTATTTTTCCGTTCCGCCTTAAATGCTGCAGCTTCTGCCATCTATTGCATCATTTAAGGTGGAACGTGAAAGTTAGCTTACTAGCTAACTACTGAGACAAACTACTAGTGACCTTTCTTATTTTTGTTATAAAAAATTCGGCCATAAAACATTGAAACTACACATTAAACTATGTTAATATAATACTAAGCGTCACTTTGTGTTGCCATCTTACCAGTGATTCTCATACCCCTTCGTTTGAAGGGCTAACAAGCCCTATCCCTTCCCACTACCTCTCCAGCCTAACAAGAATCGGGACACCCCTACCCCTCGTTGTGCACACGCAAAACAGAGGTGTAGGGGTAAGGGGTAGGGCCAAGGTGTGAAATGGGATTGGGCCTATAACAGGTTTTAGCCTATTTATGACTATTCAGCATATTCTTGTATCATTGTAGAATATTGCCTTATATCAGCATTATATAATAATATTGTTATAATGCCAAATTCATGGTCATAACCATAACTGTTAAAACTCAGGTTATATTATTACTATTATTACTATTATAAAGTTAGTTTGAGCTTAGACAAAAATGACTATATCTGTATATATTTAAGAAATAACACTTACTGCAACTTTTATAACTGCACCAAACGGTAATACATTGATTTAATTTAATATACTCATAATTCTTGCATGGAAAAAAATAATACATTAAACAAAGTTAATAAAATAAACTGAAAGATCAAATTGTATTGATGTAACATATTTTATTCATGTAGAAATTGGTGTAGTGCATGCAGTTGAGTAAAAAAAAAAGTTTTAAATTTAAATGGAATTATTACTACCATCCTATTCCCTTTCTGGTGAAATGATGATGATGCCACCACCCCGTACATGTTCTCACGCCACGTAGTCACTCAGAGCACACTGCTGTTTCAATCCATTTCCAGGAATGAAGATACGGAATGAAGACACTCAGACGGCCGCTTGCCCTCAGTGAAAGAAGTCACACTAAACTGGGGGTTTACACCTGAGGGAGCGTTCTGAAAATGAGCCCAATCTCTATATTCTACACAGATGTAGAATCTAGAAAGTTCTTCCCAGTTTGGCTCGTGTAGGACATTCGCTTATATAGATTGACATGATAAGAGGAAAATTGATGGGCGTATAATACAACATAATCAGAAAACTGACCACGGCATTTGAAGATGATGGAAAAGCTCTGAATTGTAATGGAAGAGGTGATGGATCTCTAAATCCACTGAACGCTGTGGTCCACACACAGGTTTGAATGAATACCTGCAGTGCTAATCTAAACTCATCTGGACACAAATCAACTAAGAATGCATTGAACAGTGGGGGTTGGGCGGTGTTTGGGGTCGAGGCATTTCGAGTGTGTCACTCAAGCTTGTCTATAACCAGTAGAGTTTCAGAGAACACATCATCTTTTAATAGAACTTTTAATCAAAATGCTGCAGTATTGCAACGTGTCTTATAGTTCACTCTTAAAAAGCTATTGGGAATTATCTGAGAAGTTCCAAAAAATTTGAATTTATTTTTTTTCAGTTTCAGGATAGAATATTATCGCTTCAAAAAGAAAGTAAGAAAGTATTTTAATAAAATTGTCTGTCTTCCCCTTTTTCCTTTCTTCCATATATCTGGAATATCCTTCGAGAATTATGTGAAAGGGTGCATGGTGACTTTACTGTTTTATTTGATTGATGAAAAGTTTCATATTTCAAATGTTCATGTTCTTCCATGTATCTGTGTTCCATCTCAGTTACAGACTCTCTCTCTCTCAGACTCTGTCTAAGCTGTCTATGGTTTACTAACAGACTTTTTTGTATTACCTAAAAGCTTTTGCTCCTTTCTCACTGTGGTTATTATTTGTATATCTGTAATAATTTATACCTGTTGAAATGTTGCATAATTTATTTCCATCAACCTACAGCAATTTTATTTGCGATCACATTGACATACATGAAATATGCAATCACTTACAGTTACAGTTACTACAGCGACTCATTATAACACTGCAAAGGGCCTAAAGTGGTTGCTATGCTTCCTTCAGCAAACACATGCAGTAGTTAAAAAACACTGACATGCCAAATATCATGGGACACACATAGTAGTTTAAGAGCATATCGTCGCTGTCCAATAAAAATCAAGTATCTCCATTTTTGTAGATTTTTAGTTTACTACATAATTTGAACAGACAAACTGTCCCTTACACTGTGCCATTGGTTTAGGAACCGGGGGGGGTCAGAAATAGGTGGATTTGTATCTCCCCCAAAAAAATGATACCACAGAAAAAGCAGAAATTGTTTTAAAAGAAACTTTTAATTTATTTTTCCCAGTCTGTTAGCAGAACAAGACTTTACCCAAAAGTCGTTTTTGTTGCAGTATATTGTAATTGTTGCGATAGAGTGCTCTTATCACTGACCTCATGTGTAAAGCCGGTGTTGTGCCGTAATCTGCACCCCCGCCATGAAAAGCACCTCCTCTCGGGAGCGCCTTTCTAATTAAAGTTAGCTAAAGCAATTACCTCCGCTTTTATGAAGAAGACAGTGCGTACACACTGCAGAGAGCGGGTGCTTTTTATGGCGGGGGTGCAGGTTTAGGCGCTACTATGGTGCTGAATTCAGCAACCCAGCCAGGAAAAGCACTCCCTCTCTCTCTCTCGGGGGAGGCTGCAGGTGACGTTTCTTTTTCCTTATTTCTTCTTACGAGTCAGCTTAGCTTAGAATAGCATCTTGGGTATTTCCATTTTCTAAGTAAATTTAAAGCCAATAAACATGGGTGTGCGTTCCAGAGAGAGGGTGCTATTCCTGGCAGGGGTGCTGAATTCGGCACAACAGCGGCTTTACACGCGAGGTCAGTGATGAGAGCAATGTATCAAAACAATAACAAAATACTGCAATAAAAAAAACGACTTTTGGGTAGTGTCTTGTTCTGTTAAATAGAACAAGACACTATTTCAACAGAATTGAAATGCCAATACATAGTAGTAGTAATATTAATAATAATAATAATAATAATAATAATAATAATAATAATAACAATCAAATCTGTTATATTATTTTAAGTATTAGCTGATAACTGATCAGTTTTTTTGTCATATATGTATATAATTCAGACATCGCATGCACAATTTTTTCTAACAACAGTAAATGTGTTGTGGAGTAACATGTTTAGGTTGTAAAGTCACCTTTGGTTGGATTTAACTAATAATACACAGAAGTACAGATTTTTTTTTTTTTTTTTTTTTTTTTTTGTAATTAAATGAAATGTGTCCCCCCCAATGTCAAACCCACTCCTACACCCTTTCACTATGCCACATTTTCTTGATAAATGGATCAATAGAAATACTTCACTTTCTTTATCCAGTAAAGTGGCTGTTTTGGAGATACTTGTTTTTCATTGAACAACGACGATATACAGATCGTATATACAGGGCATTCTCAAGATGTCCCCTAAAATAATAATTCATAATTCATCATCAGGCATATCAGTGTACTTAACAGATACCTACACATTGAGAAGCAAGAAGTTCTCTATATGCAATACATCCAAGAAATAGATGGTGAAGATTTAAGTCGGCCCCTTTTCTAACGTCTGACAGACTGTGTTTGGTGCTGTTTGTGAAATAAGCGTATAGATTTTAATTATAGATTGAGATGTTGAAATTTGATATAGCACTGATGATGAATGATATAATGTGAATTCATATTTTTATGTGGATATATATATATATAAGATAGGAATCTTTTAGAGCTGACCTGGAATGTTGGTTCGTTTTATGGGTACTTTTTAAAATGTTTATTCAAGATCTTCAACTCGAGATATAAGCCTGGTAAGACTGTGTTAGAGATTATATTTATTAAGTTCTGTCTGACTCTGGAGTGCAATATTGTCTATTTAACTCTTTACTCCACTGTGCAATAAATATGCCTTGCTTTATGTAGCAGAAGCACATCAGTTGTTGCGATGTACAAACTGTACAACTTCTTCCCCCAAATTCTGACCTGTTCCTGTGAAGAAAACTTAGCTTCCCTTCTGTTTAAACTTTTCATGACCTGTATTTTACCTTTTGTTTGTAGTCACTTACTTTGTTATGACTGAGGGGAAGACGGCCCATGACTAAACTACTTGAAAAGCAAATTATGTCTGGCTTTGCTCCTTTGAAAACCAAACAAAGCCCTCTTTCAGCATTTCTAATCTCTGGGGGAAAACTGTCCATTGTCTCTGTACTTTTCAAATTTAATTGTTTTGTCTGTTCTTCTTTTTTTATTTTCATTACTTTCTCCTTACTGTTTTGTAAAGCAACATAAAACTGTACCTTATCAATGGAATAAAACATCCAATCCCATTGTTGGATCACAAATCCTGTGAATTGCATTATTTGCTTAGATATAAAAGTTTAATTAGAAAGTTTTTGTTTTGTTCAGAGCACACACTGAAGCACGGTACTGTACACCAAACAAAATAAATGCCACCCGCTGATGTATGGCATGCCTGCATAGCACTTATACCTGTCAGTAATGTTCCTCATTCTTCATAAACATCAATCATGTGTTGCATTGTCTTCTTGATGAGCCATTATTGCATTATTTCACCACAGTATTTTACCTCTTTCTCTTTAAATATATTTCAGAAGCACTGATCCATGTGTCCATGCTGTACAATCAACCTTATATACTTAGAAACTAGTGCTGTGCATTCAATAATAATCTAGTAATTATGGGTACCATGAGACCATGAAGACTTTGCGTATGTTTTATCCTAGCAAATCATATCGTACCCCAAAGGATCGGGAACAAATTAAAGAAATACACAAACTAAAACTAAGCATTGAGACTAAGGCCATGTCATTATGATCCGAGGACCGAGTCCCAGGTCATGCTACTTGGTTGGCATCAGCAGCCAGAGTCTGAGATAACAAAATTGACCTTGCTCACTTAGGGATGAGTTAATGGCACAGGCATCTGGTGGGTTGGTGGTTGATGTATCAGAGCTGGGGATCTGGCACTTGCCTAACGATGCTGTAACAGTGGTAACTTGAAAGGTGGAGGAGTCTTACTTCACATGTATCAGAGGAGGCATGTGCTGGTCCTCTTTCTCCTTGGGTTGGGCCATTATTTGTTATAGGGGGAGTTCATGCAAAAAGGGAGCTGGACAATTTGACCTTCCAAATTGGAAAGAAAATGGGGTAAAAATAGAAGAAATATATACTATTTTAAACTAAGACTTTACTAATATAATATGCTACTTCCATATGACATCTATAAAACTGGCATATACGCTTGGACACATGTAGGCTTGAGTTCTATAGGTTAAGGATAATAAATATTATTAAAGTCTTTTGATAATCCTTTGATTTTGACCAGAATCAGACCAATACCTTGATACTGATACTGAGTATAGAATTAGCACACCCCTAGTCATGATAATAAAGTCACACATCGGTTGGTGTGACTGGTGAATTTTTGCGAAGAACCCTTCAAGGACAGTTGTCCCAGAGCCATTGTCAGATGGCCTTAAATTGTATGTGCCTCGAGGTCTGAAATTGCCCCCATTTTACAATATCACATTATACTGAAATCAAATTAGATCATGTGGCGGCACGGCTCGGCTTGCTTTTACTCGCGCGGAGAGACGGAGGCTTCCCGACACTTGTTAGAAGGTCATGCGGGCCTGTTTCATCATTCTAGTGATTCCCTAGGGAAGATGAAAATATATATTTCATGTGATCTGCACAATCACTAAAATACTATAATCACACATGAACAGCTGAGCGTGCTCTCAGCGGAAGCCCAGACTTCTTAAGATGAGGAGAATGGAAAATTGGCTGTTAAGCCCCAGCATTTATATATATATATATATATATATATATATATATATATATATATATATATATATATATATATATATATATATATATATATGTATACATATATATATACATATATGTATATATATATGTATATATATATATATATATACATATATATATATACATATATATATATGTATATATATATATGTATACATATATATATATATATATATATATATATATATATATATATATATATATATATATATATATGTATATATATATTGAATGGTTAGACTGGAGGGTTGCAGAAAACAGGAAACTGAATGAAGACGGGAGTTTGTTCCAGGCTTGTTTTGGATACACTTACAGAAGTGCATTTTCGCTCGTTATATATTCACTTCTGTGACGTAATTATTGTCTGGAACTAATTGTTTAACTTCTCTTTCTTCCTCTCTTTCTTTCTCTCTCTCTGTCTCACATGAAGACTCATGGCAGTGGAGGATGAGCTGAGGGCAGGGGCAGCATCTGAGCACAAAGCCAGGATTTTTGCAGATCAGGTCTGTGTTTGCGCCCTCTCTCTCTCTCTATATATCTCTCTAGTGCTCTCTCTCTTTTTCTCGCTCTCTTTCTCTTTCCCCCAATTCCTGTATGTCTGTTCTCTCAACAAAGATAATCTCTGCCGTGTCCAATTTAGTCTGTCGTTTCTATGTCAGTACATCTGTCGGCGTTGGAATGTCTCCATGTTGGTTTGCCTTGTTGTCGGTTCATTTGCTCGTGCAAAAGCTGTAAAATGACCGATTTGCATCCTTATCAATCCTGTGTGGCAGCAGAGCCCGTTCCTCTGATTTTTGATTTTTGGGTTATGGCTGGATTTGAATGCCGAAGCTGTTGATTCATGTACATGCACTCAAATACTCAGCCAGTAACGTGACTTGCTTTGGATCATTTCAAGCTCAAGGCAGCGGCGGCTGTGGCGGCTTACAGGGAGAGTCCATCTAAACACTGTTAATGTGGCTAACAGCATGGATTACAATCAGTTTGACTTAAGTAGAACTCTTGTCAAACCACAAAATTTTACATTTTTGAAAGCATGGCAAAACATACAAAAAGCTGGAGGCCAGAAGATAGAAGGGACTACTGGAAAGAAGTGTTGAGGAAAGTTGGGTCACAAAGGCACTTTAGAGGGTTCATACGGTCATGAAAAAACAGGAAAAGTTCTGGAATTTGAAAATAACAATTTCCAGGCCTGGTTAAGATTCAGAAAAATAGAAATACCCAGAAAGTTTTGGAAAAGTCATGGAAATTTGCAATTTACAACTATGTGTTTCCATTTATCGGCTAAGAAAAGCTATTTTAAGTTAACAAATACATCAGTTCAAGTTAATTCAGCAATATAGCTCTACACAATGGAGCTCTCTTAAGATCTCAGGACGCACATTTTATTATTAAAGATTGTGCTAACATTGCTTAAATAAATGTTTTTTATCATTATTGCTTTAGCTGATTTTTGGTTTTATTGTACATGTCTGCATTGATGTTTTAAAGATCATATGGTCATAAAAATTTGCCTTGAAGGCATTGAAAAGTCCTGAAAAATCATGGAAATTTATTGGATAAAAAGTGTATGAACCCTGATTTTAAAGATGTTTTAAAGGACTATAGGACGAAATACAATAATTATTGCCTAAATAACCACAGTCTTAAAAAAATGCAGGTGTTACAAATGGTTCTTTGAGTGATGCTACATACCGTAGCACTTCTCCACTGAGATTCTGCCAGTGCTGGTGCGAAAAAAGACCTCACTATTTCACAGCAAAATCACTGATTTTTAGACCAAAAAAATTGGTGCCAATAGGTGGCCAGATATGGCCCGCAAGCATGAAGCATCTGGCACGTGAGGTTGTATGATCTATAATAAACAATAATGAACAAAATTAATAAATAAAAAGCTTCTCTGGCAAGCTTTTGTTTACATTCCTCTCCTGTCTCTCTGTTGCGCTCAGCGTGACTTTAGTTTCCGCCCGTTTTTTGTTTTTCCGCCCGTTCTTGGGCTCCCTGTGTCCTTATAAGGGCGTTTTTTCCTCAGCCGTGTCCCAATTCACTAGCCGGGGCAGCGATAGTGTATTGGTCCACGACTCTGACGACACAGGTTTGATCCTGTGCAAGGAGCGGTGTGTTTATTTATTTATTTTTTATTTTTCTTCCTTTCTTCTTGGGTTTACCTGCTTTGAGATCAACTGTTCTGCAATTGTTTTCAACAATCCTCTGGGCTGGAGAGATACTAGTCTGTAACACTCTATCCCAGTACACTTCATTTTCCAAAACAGATTTTTTTTTTTTTGTGGCCCGCCACGTAATGGCTTGGAAAACATCATTAATTGCAAACTCCTGTTCTATGGTATTACTAAAATAACTCTTTGTAACACCTCCATATTTAAAAATGCGCCATATTTACAACACTACAGCTTCTAAAAAAGTGTTTAAGTGTAGGGATAGAGCAGGATTGGTAGAGTGCAACTGTGAAGGAATTCAAAAGTAAGAAGAAAAAGTTTGGATTGGTTAGGAGAAAGCAAGGCAATGAGAATTAGTGAGTTTTGGAATTTAGCTGCCAGGATTTGGGCCTAGCAAATGAAACCTGGTCTAGGCTTACATAATCTGTCCCTTTAATTAAAGCAGAAATAATGCAATATATGATAGAGAAGAAGGAAGAACTTTTGAAACTGACATTGTTAGCCACATTGTTAACTGCTGTTTTGATCGAACCATCCCTTCAGTGTGCTGTTTTCATCCCAAGGGCAAACCTACCTGCTTCTTGGGTAAAGAGTGTCAGCAGTTGTCTGTAGCACAAAATAAATGTCTATGTGCTACCCCATGTCTCAACTCAAATCTTTCGCTAGCTGGTGGACCACATCTTCAACCATCAAACCACTTTCTCACCAAAAGGCCCATGGCTGTTCCTTCAAACAAGCCTGTCTTCAGTCTTCACATTGCTATCATCTTCATAAAAATTCACCTCCAATGGTGCTTTCCCTTATTAAACATAGGTGTGTCTTAGCAGTGAAACCACATATACTTGTAAAACTTTGGGTTTATATCAGAATGGTTTCCACTAGATATGCATGAATACTGATACTGGTATCAGGTATTTGTCCAAAACCAGGTTCATGTACTGAAATCTGTAGTAACAAAATCATTTTTATGGTTCATTTCTCGTGACAAAAAGAGCATTTGGAGCAAATGAGAGATTAAGGCCAGTTACTGTAGTAATGGACAACTTTGCACAGATGGCTGAGGCATGATCTGGATCTTACATAGGATTTCTTGATGATAGGGCCAACCCTTAGACAGTATTCCATTTTGGAAGCCTCTGCTGTTCTTCAGGTAGACTTTTTGATTGTTGTGCTTTATTTAAAATAATTTATTTAAGCAATAGAATACGAGAGGGAGTGTGTTATCACGAATAACATCACGGCAGTGATCCGGTCGCAGGCACGAGCCGAAGGCGAGTGTTCTATTGCTTTTATACAACAGTTTATTGTTAAAAAATGAATAAAGAAAATAAATCAAAGAACTTTAGGAAATTCAGTTTGAATATGCTTTAATATGGACTGTGCCTTCCGCCAAAAAGTAGTTCCACCACAACTGTAACAGAACTGAAACTTAACTACAAAACAGTGTATGGTTCAGGCAGACTAACACCACGTAAGTTAGCTTGAAATCAAAATTGGGAATAAGTGAAGATGGTAACGTTAGGAGCGTGAAATAACGTTAATACTCTCCTCTCCTGCTCTGTGGAGTTGTCTTCAGGTGAAAGCTGCACATTTTTTGAGTATTTCTGTTTGTTTTGCTAGGTGATGTTGGTTAGCTTGCCGGTGTGGCTGGACTGTGGTTAGGTGACCGAAATCAAGCTATCCGCGCTTCGGAAATTCAGCGTAGCTTGCTTTAGCTCAGCATAAACTTAGCTTAGCCTAGCCTGGCTGGTTAAGTTACCGTTCTGGCAGTCAGACAGCATTAGCCGAGCGATTTTCCTTCCCTTTTTTCCACAAAGACGAGCCAGCACTGCGGGCTGCGGGCGAGCGTGCCGCAGCTGAGCGCTAGCCTGTGCTAAGCTAACGCTGCTGCTGGTGCCGGTGGAGGCAATGATTCAAAACTGTACTGTGTATATAAGCCGTTACTCAGCAACGCGTCGGCGGAGTGATACAAGTTTAGTGTGAGAAGGCCATGATGTTATCACGAATATCATCGCGGCTAGAACACTTCTCAACCAATCAGATTGTGAGGAACTAACTGTCAAAACTAACTGTTGTATAATTCTAATTTTATGCCATTTTCTTCCAAATTTTTAAAGGACAATCACCCAACCCAGTTATTAGGACTTCTTTTATTAATAACAATGCCCCGAACACTAGAAGGGGAGAAAACTAGCACATGGTTTATGCTACTTGGAGTTCTAAATGTTGTTCTTTTGGCTAGATTCTCCAAGTTTGGTAGCTGGCTTGTGTTTAACCACTAGGTTATATTCACTATAGCAAGTTTTGCTACCACTAGATCCCTGTGGTTTGAACATGCTTAAGTTTGTGGATCGGATGCTTCAGAATGATAAAACTTGCTGTCGTTTATTTAACATAAAACCCATCACTACCCTAAAAAACCTCTAACAGCACTTAGAAGTGGGACTTGAGTGGACGGACAGGACCAAATACTGTTCCTGCATCTCCAAGCAGGCAGTGTTGCAGTCCAGCACCCCTTACTATTTGACTATTCAGCAGAGATCTGTCCCTGGAGAAGAGAGATTAGCTGCTGCAGAGGCTTATCAAGAGTTGAAAGGGAGAGGAGGCATGCAGTGGAGCGTTGGGTGCAGTGTTTTCTCTCAGTAGCAGAGTTTGAGGAGAGTGTATGAGAAGCTGTGGTTTTGAAGGGGGTGTGTAGTTGGTAGAAGAGTAGCTGTGCAATAAAACTCTCTGTCTTTGTTTTCATTTGGGTCAATAAGAAAATAATAAGGTCGGAGGCGTTCAGTGGGTTCATCATGTTCCAATTTAGCCCAACATTCTTCAAGGAGGCGTGTAGACTTAATCTCCAGCCTAAACAAGATCAAAGTGCAGGAATAATGTACTTTTTATCACATTTGCAGAAATCCCCTGGCTTTACAGTGATCACGTAACCGTACTGCATGCACTGGTACTTATAATGTCTCACATGTCTGAGGAGAGCATATTTCCATATATCTGCAACCCATGTTGCTGCCTAATCAACCTAATAATGATTGCTGTGGAAATTAAATCACGCCCACAGTACATACGGTGTGCATACGGCTGATTGTTTGACACATATAGAGATATGACTGACTTTCTACAGCACAGGTTTTGTGTTATTTAAACATTTTCATGATAGTTCATCACTGTCAGACAAAAATCGTATATATATATTTTATATATTTAGTTGCATTATATGCCTGCAACTTTATGTTCATTGTATACTATTTTTTTATTTTCCTCCCTGCATTAAATATAACATCTGTTCTTTAACTCTTACAAATACTAAAATATAATGAGTTTAAGCCAAACATTCTAATCTAAAGAGATGCAACCAAAAAAGTCTAAAAGTGCTAGTTAAATTAGTAAATTTGTAAGTATTTTTGTAAGTAAATTATAATTGGTACTGATAGAAATATTAACCAGGGCTAACCAAAATAACTGGGCTTCTCTGTTAAAACATTTTGAAAATAAAAAAGATTTTCTATCAGCTGGAGTGCCAGTAATCATCTGTAAAAAAGTAATAATTTTCTGGAACCTCTGCTGCCAGAAATGTGCCTTTTTTATATATTTTTTGATAGCATATACCGTATTTTACAGAATTATGATAATTATTTTACAGATTTGATAAAGTTGTTAATATAGTGTCTATCTATCTATCTATCTATCTATCTATCTATCTATCTAGTTAAAAGTTAAGTTAAATACAGACAATTCATGTGTGTTATTTATACAGGTTTTTTTTTATAAAATCACAGCATATTTTAAGGAATAGTAAACTCATTTATTTTACTCATGTCATTTTTTCTATGAAAACAAAATCAGGGAAAATACTATATTACATATACAAAAATGAAACTTTTCTAAAAAAAAAATAAAAAATAAAATAAAATATGACAGTGAGATAGGATTGGTTGAATCCGGACACGTGACACTGCAGGATGCGTGATGGGGATTGTAGTTCCAGACCGGGATCTGTCCATAGACGAGAATTGAGGAGTTATTGTTTTGAACTACAGAGTCTGTAGCATTCGTAAAGGTGTTATTTTGCAAATGTGAGATTTTTGCGTGATAGTGAAAAAAAGATTTTGGCCATCACAAACTAAATGGCTGCATTTCCATTACATTCCTTTCATTAACTGCCTATACATGCTTATACTCTGCATATCTGTTAATCTTCATCCATGTTGGAGAATATCCATTTTATCTGGGAATACGTGTCTTCTTTGTGTGATTGTTGTGACAGTTAATACATATCTTCTTCAGACCGCGCTAACTTCATATATATTTTTCCAGCTTCTTCTTTTACGTGTTCTTCATCGTATTGAACCAAGCTTTTGTCTTTGTCTACTTTACCATAGTTTCTTCTCTTGGGTTAGTTCATTTAAGAATGGAATTGGCGTGTTTTTTTTTTCCATCATTTATTTGTTATTACTCTCCCCACTTGTACAGCAGGGTAGGTTGACTGCATGTCCATTAGCATGGCCTCATGTGTGATGGTGAGCTTCTAAAGGCTTCACAGTTCACTACACTTCTCTCAGCATGCTGGCTGATACTCAGATTATAACTGAATAAACTTCCTTTATTCTTTATTTTTTCTTTACGGTGATGAATAAGTTAATGAAATTGTTTTGTTTTTTTCTTACAGATGTTGTATACTGTGTTGTTATGTATGTCTGTGTCCTGTGTCATTATTAGTGTTATTGTCTGTTTAGTCTGTTTAAGTGTATATATCTATGTCTCTGTGTATACATGGATATATGTGTTGGCATATATATCTGTATATGTTTGTTGAATGTGTGTGTGTATGTGTGTGTGTATGAATCAAACCCTTTTTGTCCCATGATTGCAAATAAAACCAACGTTTTAGTGTTGGAGAGACACACCCTCACACAGGGGCGGATTATCAACCAGGCCTGCTGGGCTGCTACGACAAGGTCATTAACTAGTGTAGATTTATAGTGAGTTTACCAGATGTTTCACATCTAAGCAAGACAACACATTATTAGTTGCTTTTAAAGGAGAACTCCAGTGTAAAAAGACCACCTCCACTCTCCTACAGCTTTTTGAGATCCAGTAATTTTGTGCTTGTTGCCCAGCACTCTTTACAATGACCGTATCAGGGCATATTTTGCCCCAATGAATCCCTTTTTACACTGTTATAAGCTCCACACCTCATTGTTAGAATCTGGAGAGCCCTGTAATTTAAAACGAGGCATTAATAACTTAAAAAGTGCACAAGAAGCTTATTAAAACCCACTGTTTAAATCCCGTAGCGCTGGCGCCGGCTGCTACCTCAGGAGGCAGGCTATTGAGAATCTATGTATATATGTCTGACATTATCACTGCAGTGATGGCGGCTCCCGGAGCTGAAGCGAGCATTATGGGATGTAAACAGTAGTTCTTCTTTAAACATTTTTAATTTAATATATTCAGAAATGTTTATGGTGTTGAGGCCTAAGTTAGGGAAGTCCACAAAGACTCAAAGGTCTGGAGAAACATTTGAAGCTCCAGTTCAGTTTTTCCATTCCACCTTAAACACTTTACAACCCTAAATGGGAAACGGTTGAGAGAGTACAGAAACAAAAAGTATAGAGTCTCTTACCTTTATCTGGCTTTTATCTTATTGCATTAATGCTACATTTTGGACGTGTTGCTGATAACAGTCTGAATGGTAATTTTTGGCTTTTTTCTGGAGCACACAGCTTCCATTTCTTTCAAAAAGATATTTGGACCACAATACACAGTGTTTGCACAGTTTGATGGTCCATCCCAGATTTTTTTGTATAAGGCGCATTAAGCAACACTAGTAAGGATGCCTACATCGAAGTGAACAAGGGTGTCGCTATATTTACCTTCTAATGGGGAAACTGGGGAAAGCGTCCTCTGTGATTTTGTTCCCATCCGGAAAGACTTTTTCATTACAGGCTGAATTACCTGCTGTTTTTCGCAGGAGCTACTGAACACAATGTCACGTGGCCAAGAAAGCCAAAAAAACACACTGGTCCTCCTGTTTTTTCAATTGCAGTTCGGATGCATGAGTTTTATCACTGAGTAACAGTGTGAAATATTTTTTCAGAGACATCTCCCTGAGAAACTAATCCCTGTCCAGATAGGGCTGAAGTTGAGCAGACAAAATATAAAATAAACTCTTTCTCTACTGCCCCAAACTTTTCTGATTTTGGGTTGCACATTTAGGCCGCCATATAAGCACATTATTAAAAGTGGACGTGAAAATAGTAAAATGCTAAATTAAGAGACAAGATACAGTAAGCCTCAAGATAACGTTTTCAGTAAAACACTGAACTGAACTGAACTGAACTGAACTGGTCTTATCTTCTTTGTCCTGTGTGATTTAAACTAATACAATTTTAAATTTTTATGTAGATGACTTTTATCAGGAATTTAACTGCTAGCTTTTGCTTCCTGTGTAAAATAGACAAAGAAAAAATAATCAACTTAAAAAACAATTAAAATACAAATAAAATGAAAATAGGTAAAGGATTTATTTATGTAGCATGACAACATAAGCTCTTACTCAGGGGTCCAGGTTGCATTAATCCGTCCCTTCCTACACCCACTGTCACCTCCTCATTCACCCTGTCTTCTGCCTCTGCTCCCTCTCTTGCTCTCTCTCTCTCACCTCTCCTTGTGTTGATGAGATACGGTGATTTCTCTTAGGGGAGGCGGCAATCCATCCTAGTGCAGCCCCGTCTCGCGCCCGTCCCTCCTCGAATGCACAGGTAATGAAGCACCTGACTGTGAACCACCCACTCCACCCATCTCCACCCTCGACCTCACGCCTCACCAGTGTGTATATGTGTGTGTGCTGCATCTGTCCCCAACACGCCGCACCTTGCACAGGCATATGAGCCTGCTTTCACAGCCGCCGTGAGTAAATGCACCCTGTGTACTGCTTTATAAGGACTTACCATTCATTCAGAGAGATTGATAAGTATGTTTACTTTATTGATTTTCTATAACTCTATATTTTTAGAACATTTATATGCAGTAAAAAGAGATTTCACAGAGGCTAAAAGATAAATACCTTTTTATTACTTTTACTTTCTGCATATAGGAAGCAGATTTGTTTTTCTACTACCTGTCTCTAGTGGCAATAAACATCAAGACAAGTATGACTCTATTTTCCGAGAGCAGCACTTTTTAAAGTTCCAAATGCCGAACATCGCTGAGCAAGCGTTTCCCATTCCATTCCATTCTATTCAGCTGTCACCAGTGGTGAATACTATTGCTGTAAATGTTTCTCTCATTTGTGGGGTGCATTTTCTGCCATGTTTGTCAAAATGGCATGCAGTTTCTTATATCCTGTAGTTACACACTTTGTAGACACACACACACACACACTTACCTGCTCTCAGTTATTCATGTATCAGTGGTGAAAAGAGTGCTTGTTTTAAAGTATGTACTGTTCATTTTGTAAAAAATATTTATTATTTAAAAGCAAGCTTCTCAAAAGCAAGTCAGGCTACTTATATCACGCGGTTACTTGGTTATGTTACCTACAGATACACCTTCAATACCCTGACATGCTAAATGTCATGTGACAGGAACTAGTATAATATCCCATGATTTTTGCCATGTCAAATGAAAGTTAAAGAACGCTGCTCTGACCTATGGGATACGTATGTGGGGTCTACTTGGGATCACTGTGATTGCTGTCCACTGTGGGTGGTAATGCCACTGTATTTTGTGGTGCATTTCCAGTACATAAATGACACTCTGGATCAAACAATGGTTAATGTCTACTTAACCTCAGAAGTACCCACTACCAGGGCTTAACCTCACCAGATAACACCTCATAGCTTACATATGTGGAAGTTTTCCCAAAATTCTGTAAGCTGAAGAATTACTTTATGATCTGCTGTCTCATGACTTTTGGCATGTCAGTGTATTTGAAATAATGTAGCGTTTTTTTTTTTTCCACTTTTTTTGCCCTACCCTATGTTTTGAATTCAATTCAGTAAACTTACTTAACCTAATTCTAAAAAAATGGCTAGAAATGCATTAGTAACGTTATTCTATGGTGGGAAATATATGAAGCTGTATGTTTAACATTAAACACACCATTTGAAGATTTGTTAGTCTATAATAAATAGGACAAAGCACATTTTCTTTTAGCTAAGTAGTTGGACAATTGCAGCAAATAGAGGGGCCAGTTGTAACATATTGTAAGAAAACAAATCTGTTAAATCTGTGAAAAGCACAGTTAATCAAATCCAGTTCTCTGAACTAGGTGAGCGTTCCAGCCTAAATTAGTAAAATGATTATAAAACACTGTGTCTGTGTGGCAAGTTAAAATTTAACCAAAAATTACTAGAGTGCATTTTAGCACAACACATGACATACAGCTCTGGAAAAAATAAGAGTCCACTTAAAACGTATGAATTAAGAGGAAGAAGCCATCAAACCAAGCTGAACTGTTATCCAAAAGCAGTGTGTAAGACTGGTGGAGGAGAACATGCCAAGATGCATAACAACTGTGATTAAAAACCAGGGTTATTCCACCAAATATTGATTTCTGAACTCTTAAAACTTTATAAATAATAAATAAATAATATAAACTTGTTTTCTTTGCATTATTTGAGGTATTTTTTGTTATTTCAGCCATTTTTATTTTTTTGCAAATAAATACTCTAAATTACAATATTTTTATTAGGAATTTGAGAGAAATGTTGTCTGTAGTTTATAGAATAAAACAACTATGTAAAATGTTCATTTTAATCAAACATATATCTATAAATAGCAAAATTAGACAAACTGATTCAGAAATTTAAGTGATTTCCTATTTTTTTCCAGAGCTGTATATAGTACATTACTTATAAATGTGTGCATCTACAAAATTAACTGGGTTGAATTTATATGCAGTGGTGTCAACTCTGCCATGGGGAAAATCTAAATAAAAACAGGCAAATAACGAGCCAAATTTTTGTTACAGGAATATAGATACATGTATACATTTCAGTCAAACATATTTAAAAACATAAAACGTAAACCTTCAATATAAAAAACTTTTGAGAAATATTGAAATAAATTAATATTCGAAAAAAAAAATAAACTTCCTAAAGATAAAAACAGCATTTAAAATAAAATAATAAAATATTTAATTATTATAATTAATTTAATAATTGCATATGAACTACAAAAACTGTTAAAAAGAATGATTATGACTAAGCAAATTTACAAAAGAAGACATACATACTTTCTTTCCACTGTTGATACATACAAGAATACATACAGACAGACAAACAGACACACACATACATACGCACACACACAAATACATTCTTACACACAATCACAGGGCATGTGCTGTGATGCAAGGTTGGAAAATTCGAAGGTTTCATTACTGCACTCATACTTCCGTCATCTACTTCACCAGTGCAGTCTGAACTAGATGATGGGAATTCTGGGAAATCTCCGTATCTGTCTCAATCCTGCCCCAAACAGGTCGATAAATCTGCGTGCATGTGTGTGTGTGTGTGTGTGTGTGTGTGTTTGATGTGTGTTTGTGTTTATATTGCTTGTGCAGTGTGTTCAGTGCTTAAAGCAGCTCTGTGTTTGTGTGAGTTGTGCTGTGTAGTTGGCGAGGAATTGATGTTCTTGATTGTTGGTATTGATAATTCAGCTTTTTTTAGCCACACCTTTTGTTTATTTAATGAAGACACAAGAAGACTTCAATGGAAAGTGGCCAGTTTAAGGTTTAAGATGGTCAGGATTGTGCTTTGTGTGCAAATGTGTCTGTTTTTTCTTTACTAACTAAATTCATGACAGTTTCTATAGAATGAATTTAAAGTGTGATTTGGGGTCGTGGTAAATGTCTTGCATTAGGCTGGGAATTTATCCGAGGTCTACAAATTTATAAATTTCTATGAGGGCTGCACAATATATCATTTCAGCATCGTGATTGCAGTGGATGCATGCGCAATATTTATATCATCATTTATAACATTCAAAGTTAAACTAAAGTGCAAATAAATCATGTTATGCTTTTTTTACTATCTAAATCTTATTTTTGTAGGCAGATTATATCTATCCAATAGCATTTCTATTACTCCAGTCTTTGGTTCTCTGGGGAGATTATTAATATCATTACATGTTGGGTCTATGAACTTGTAACTTCTGTCAAAATTTGGTGGAAATTGCATTTTTTATAATGTTGCAATTAACACTCATCATCACCCAGAATTAAATATCCGATTACTATTCAAGGTTACTAGGTGCAATAAATTATAAAACATTTAATAAATTCTCAAAAAAATTGACTGATATAGGTGTTGTAACATAACATGCTAGACATCTCGACATGGAGTTGTAGAGGTTCCTTGGGTCTTGTAATAATCCATCAGAGCCTCTGGTTTTAGGAACTAATTAATGTACCGTATTTTTCAAACTATAAGGGACACCAGATTATAAGGTGCATTATGAGACACTAGTAAGGAACAGGGGCTAAGCTAAGCTAAGTAAACAAAACTGTAAATCTTTAAAAAAAAAAAAGAAACATTTTCTTTTAAAGTCAAACAAGCGCTGGGTTTTAATCTACACAGATTTCTCTTCTAATAAAACTGTTTATTTGAGTCAATAGTTACAGGAAGCTTAGATTTCCACATTTTCACTAAGGCTGGGTGCAGCAGCATTAACATTAGCAGCTAACTTCCGCAGGCAGCACTATTCCGAGGAACCCTGAGTTCCTTCACACACAGATTCAGAGTCGATCCATGACAGTCAGTTTCGTTCCTGTCACCTGATTCTTTCTCGGTTGATGATGAATGTATATTGCAGCAGAAAATATATATTGCAGTGTCAATTATTTCCAATATTGTGCAGCACTACTCTCTATACTGCATATAGAGAGCAACAATATCAGGATACCTCAGCAGTCACCTAGTACCTTCCACAGACAAAGCAACCCAGTTTCCTCACTTTTCTAACACAAACGGTTGTGGACCTTATCTGAATTGTAATTAGGCACCCAGTTAATGACATAATTCTAATTTAATCCAGCTCTGACAGAGATACATCATTCACCCCCTGTTGTCCTCATTGACCTGCATCTCTTTGTTGTTAGTCTTACCGGTAGCTCCTACCCAAGGCCGTGTGCAGATTCCTCAATTTTGTTTTCCACTCATGTTCAAGGTTCTGATTGAGAAGAGAAACAAAAATTGCTCATTCTGTTTTAAAAAAAATTGTCACTGTCATTTGGAGATGTTAAATTACAATAATTCATGGAAACATACAGTAAAGTAGTCTGATTCAGACTGGGTTATGTTAGCAACCTCTGCCACACTTGCTAATGTAATAGTCTGAAATCAGACACATTTTCTTTTGATGTGAGAGTTGGATTCAAAAGACAAATGTCATGAAGTTGGGCCTTTTAAGTCAGAATCGCCTCTTAGACAAGTGAGTATGTGATTTTTCATTTTTTTTGGAGACACACGTGCAATTTACAGCTGTTTTCTGCAACTGAAAAGAAGATGAACACTCAACAAGTCCACCTGTACATTTCCCACTTTTATATAAACAAGTATGAATGTGATCCATTCTTTACTTCATATGATATACACTATATGGACAAATGTACTGGGACACCTGCATATTTATATATTTTTTTCTTTAATTAAGAGTATTTTAGAAAATGTATTGTTCTTTTGTTGAAAGAACTGTCTCTACTGTTCAGAAAAGGATTTCTACTAGTTACTACATTGTTGGAGGATTGATGATCACCACCCCTTCCAATCCCCAACTCGTCCCAAAATCTCCAATTAATCCCAAAAGTATAGGATTGAGCTCCAGCATTCTGGAGAACACCATTTCACTGCTCCACAGCTCAATACTGGGGGCTTTATACTCCCAGAGTCCCAGAGCCTGGTATTAATCAAGGTGCCAACAGGTTCATATTTACCTGCTCCAGAAAGTCCTATTCTATTGACAGTACTTCTCCACAGGGATTATACTATGCACAACTTAAAGTAGTTGAATTCATTCAGATTAGATGGTGTCCACATACATTTGGACATGTAGTGCCTGTATCATGCCTGTGACATATTTATCATCTTTTCCAACAAGAATGATCAGACTTGGTTTTGAAAGTCAATATTACGATAATATTGCTGATGTCCGTCAACCTCTTTAACCTCGTCAACCTGTTTCCTCCCTTATTGCCTTAATACAGACCTCACTGAAAAGGACTGAGCTTGACGACAAAAACACTGACCTTGATTTATATATTAAATGAACTGGTTTGGGCTTTGACAAGGCCTTCGTCCATGTAGGTAAGAATAGAGGATAAGGCCAAAGAAAACTTTGCCTCATCCACTGTTTAAGAATGCCAGCCCTGCCATTCTCATATAAGTTATTGGCATTAAAATGAGGTACACATTACTGATGATAAGGTTGGATAAAGGCTTGGAACTGTTATAGTCTCATATAAGATATGTTACCTAATGTGATTTACTGATTTTAGCAGGAGTTTGAACAGACTTTTATTTTAGAAAAAGGTGCTTGCAGATCCATCTCATGCCATCATCAATTATATACTGACTGATAATTATTGAGTTTATACAATTGTTATACAAATACTCAAAATATATTATTTTAAAGATATTAATTTTTCATATATTTTAATTTAGGAACACTGAAGGTGTTTTCATAATGCTTATGCAATGTTTGGGCAACCCTGGTCAAATTGTATGTGTCTGTGGTATAAACTTAAGTAATAAAGTTTTTAATTGTTTAATTGTTTAAAACATTTAATTTTCCTAAATTGCTGCAAACTATTTGGTGCCTTTAGTGACTCTAAAACTTAAAATGTATTTTCCATGCCTCTGGCTACTACACTGACACAGGCCCATAATAGATCCACCCCCATACCCCCCGTATTGGCATGTTTTTTTCTTTAGATGCTTCAGATGTTTTTCTCCAAAAATACCTTTTGAGGCCATTTTCATTTTATAAGTTCACAGTATTTTTCAAAACATTTCCAGCTGACCAAAGTCAATTATTGTACTTCAGACATGTATGGTGAAAAGGAATGGTGGAAAGGTTTTCTCTCCTGTGCAGATACTTTTTTTGTTTATTTTGCCCTGTGGATACGCACTGGTGTTGAATTTTCTTTAGAAGAAACAAAAAAAGGTTTTGAAGATTCTGTGCAATACTGTCATCGAAAAACAAAAACACAGCAAGAGGTAGTTTTTGGAATGGAATGAAACTCCAGTCTGAAAATCTTTAGACAATTTTTAGACAACTATGTAATATGAATATAAATAATGAACCAAGGCCTGAGAAAAGCAACAAAATGTATACTATTCCTTCAAAAAGAATAGTAGTTGCAACAGTCGTATCAGACAGGAACATTCAGTGTAACCAGAGGGGCCTAATCATTTGCACACGCCTGTAGATGAGCATCAATTTAGGAGTTAAGAGGTATTCATAAAGCACTCTCACCAAAAGATTCAAATTTGTTGTTTCTCAAAGTTACCATTAATTTGTGATAATACAACACTGAAATATGGTTCTTACTAACACATTAGTTATGTTAGTTATGTTAGTAATTAGTTAGTAATGTTTCATGATGGTCTGCGTCTAATTCTTTGCAATGCTGAAAAAGTGAGTTAAAGTCCTTAGTGATTTCTAGAGTGTCAGTTTTGGTCAGTTTTAAACAAAATGCAGCCAGATGCACAAATAAACCAATTACTGATGAGAGAGAAGTCATGTTTTTATAAATGTGCTGTATTATCTTATGTATGATACTATATAAAACTTTGAGAAACATTGAATTTTGACTCACCAAAAATTGGTAAAGCCCAAAAGGATAATCTTAAACTTTGACTTAAAATACTTCTTAAAATGTCTTGCCGAGTAAGATACCAATATTGCATAATAGTCCTTTCCTCTTTCTACAGTGGTCTCCAACCCTGTTCATGGAAATCTACCTTCTTGCATATTTTTTAGCTTCAACCCTAATTCATCAAGTTACTGCCTTTAAAAGGCCTTAATTATAAGGCTGAATGAGTCCTGCAAGAACGTAGGTCTTCAGGATCTGGGCTGGTGACCATTGATCTAGAACTTTAGGTTCCACATGTATTAGAATTGAACTGGGTGCATGTGCAGTTATATCAATGCCTCCACTTATCTCTTAATGTTACATTTGACACATAAAGCTGGATGACTAGGTTGCGGTCACTACATGATTCTGTTCACAACCATCCATCCGCACAGTAGCCTTCTTCAAATGCAGCATCAGGAGAGGAGGAGAATGGAACCACTGGACTGACCTTGTGTATCTACGCCAGATTTTTAATCCCTCCATCCCTCTCTCTCTTTCTCTCTTTCTCTTTCTCTCTCTCTCTATTTTTCTCTCTCGCTCTGTGCCCCCCTCCCTGGTTGTCCCCCCGAGCTTTGCTATGGATGTTTCCCATACCACGGCTGTATAACTCACGCTCCTCTTTTCCTCCCTCTTCACCACTTCTCCCATCTCTGTCTCCTTGATCTCCCTGTTCCCTCTCATTCTACCCTTCCTGACCTTATGGCTTTCCATCCGCTTTGATCTCTTTATTCTGATCCTCTTTATCGATTCACTTGTTCACTTCAATCTGGACCCCTCACAACCCTGCCCTTCCCTGAGCATCTTCTTCCTCTTTTCGTCCTCTCACGCCATACTTTCCTACGATCTTTCGACCCCCTCCCTTGTCCCTGAACGCTCCCCTCTTCCACGATCCCACTCCCTTCCCTCTGTTCTGTGTCTCCTCTCCCCTCCCCTTCCCTTCTTTCTGTCTTGCTAGGAAGAGCAGCTTCCCTCCCTGGGTTCTCCAGACCGCAGTCTGAGTGTTGCCGGAGGAGAAAAGACCACCGCTCCTGGCTTTGGAGTCTCTTCCTTGGACATCTCCTCCGACAACTCCCCTGGGAACGGAGCCCTGACCCCCCACGTAGCCCCCCCTCCTCCTCATTCCCCTCCTCGCACTCACCTCAGCCAGAATGGAGAGCTTTGTGGCCACCAATAAGCTGCTCAAGTCAGAGCCTCTATGGCACCTGGGACCACAGCAACAGCAAGCATTGGCATGGGAACTGGCGTAGCAAGAGGGGGAGCAGGTTACTAAAAGAGCTGCCCAGATCATGTTGAAAATACAGCATCTTTACAGCCAGAGAAGAGACAAAAAGCAAAACCCTCACATCTACCCACAACTCGTCAGTAATAAAGATGACACATCATTCTTTTTCTGGGTTTTTGTGCATTTGATGTAACGGGACGCAGTGCACATCCTCACGCCATCGTCACAGAAACACAAATAAGGGCTGTCTGGAGGAACTGACATTTTTTTCTTTTGATTCATTGTTGTGGTATGGCAGATCATTGTTATTTCTGGATTCCTTTATTTAGGAACCAAATGTGGGTCACCACAGATTCCTGTGCATTGTGAAAGTCTTGGTTTCCTTTAACATCCTTGTACAACCTTTTTTGTTTTCGTTTTGTTTTATTTTTTTGTTTCTGTTTGTTTTGTTTTTTAGTCAGCTGGGTGACTGACCTACTAAGTTCTGTCTGAAAAAACATACACCGTAATTAACAAAAACTGGGTGAAGGTCTGAACCTGTTCAGAAAATGCCAGCTTCAAAGATCTTTTGAAGGACGTACACTGTATCGTCATGTCGTCTGGCTTCCTTAGTGCCTTTTCTGTATCTTTCGACAGGGTTTTCGAACAAGCAGCAGAATAATGACACCCCAACAACACAAGAGTTTTGCATTTTTGCCTACATTGCTCACATTGAAGCGGCCTGTATTATAGACTGATCTGTCGTTACGCCACAGAGGAATGGGGGAAGGTTTAGCCTGTGGAATCTTAGCTTTCGTAGACTCGCCTGTGGTCTTCAAATTGTAATTAAGGAACTTGCCTCACTAGACTGGACTTGTGCAATGTTTTTTCTCTTCTCAATCTCAGAACCCATGTGTGAACAACTGGTGCTATAGATGAAAAAACAGTGCCATTTCAGAAAACAGATCTGTGTGTCATAGCACTGCCTCTCATTGTCCCACTACTACCGTGGTCATCCATTTGTCTCTTACCATGCTAGTCATGTCTACGTGGGTTGTTCTATGTGGTTGCATATGTATGGTCTTATGCATTTTATGGTTTTAGTTTAGTTTTGTTTTCATAAACCATGTGGGATGTGAGGTGGTCTCTGTCAGGTGAAACACTTTCTTGTCTTTATACCAAAATATGACACCACCGCTGGTGACAGGAAAACTTGGACATTGTCATGAGCTATTTACTTTATTTACTGTCAGTATGTCTCAAACAAGCCATCTGTATGAGTGTTGCATTTTAACAGTTCACATATTTTTCCAGCTTTCAACTAAAGAACTATTCTCACAGGTACAGGGTTTGATACAGGGAACTTTGACACCTTAATTATGTGTTTGTAGCCTAAAGTTTTCTTTAGGCACTTGCTATATAATTTGACATATGATACAATACAGTAGCTTAGCCTCTCCTCTCCTTCAGCTATAATTATAGTGCCCAAATCTTCTAATGACAATGACCTTATGATCTTATATCTTGATAGATAATCTGCACATGAAAGAACTGAATCTTATGTACTGTATAGAAACATGCCATGTGTCTGTATATTTATATGTATCGCTGCTGTCTGGGACTTCAAGTCCCTTGTTACTACTGTCACTATTATCCATTTTCCATGCACACATGCCTAATAATGCACGTGGCTCTGCCAGTACAGCAGGCTTTGAAATGTGTCTTTTCTAACTAATCGTAATTCATTGCAGACATGAGCATAGGCGTTTTATGACACTTTAACTTTAAAAACACAGGGAACTGAGAAAAAAACACAGACATACTAATACAATAGGCAGGACGTGGCGATAACAAGCATTCGAATACTAACTGCACAATAAAAAACTAAGCTATGCTTTATTGTTTTAAAGAAATGTATTTTATCTAGAGAAGAGAATGGACTGATTGCCATTTTTGCTTTTTTCTTTATTTTCAAGAGTCTAGAGGGCTATATTTCAAGTGACTTACTCTGTTCAGTAATAAAAAAAAAAAACTTGCAGCATGTTGCATCCTAGACGTAGTTGAGGGACCATGAGCTTACAGGGTGTTCGGTGCAGCGCCATGAATATACCTCAGCTGTAGAAATGAGAGACTCAGGTAAACAATCATTTGCCTCATAGCTTAAAGCAAAGCGAACAGCAGTAAATAATGGCTGTCTGTGGGTGGTAGTTGGTCCATCTCTTCTCTTAAATGCGTAGCAGTGATATGAAGCAGTTAGCAGTTCATGAAGCGCCTCCCCACCTCTTTTTCCTTTCCACTCTCTTTCTATCCCATCTCTCCCCTCCAGCCAATCACACAGCATCGTGGAGGACAATATGGAACCTAGTTGGAGGTCTCAGCTAGGACAGTCCACAGGATGGCACGGTGGCTATAATGCAAGGGCGATGTCCCGTGACTCGGTTGGTTGACAGAGGGGAAACTGAGGCTCTGAAAAAGTGTGTCTTTTGCTAGTTGGTTCCAGAGCCACAGATGACCAACCCAAAGAGAACATAGGTGCCGCCCTCCTTTTAGCATGCTCTGTCCGTCAGTTAACTCTACCTGTGTGATGCTAGCTTTAGGGTGTTTACCTCTGTCTCACGATGCCTCTACGCCTCCCGGTGGCTTGTTGGCCGTGCATGCACATGAGGGACAACGTCCTCTGCCGGCTGAACATTTGATCAGTGGACAATGCGTTACAAAGCAAGAGCATCCAGGGTAGCAGGCAGTGGAGCACGACGTCACATGATGTGAGAAGGAGATCTGTGGGTAAGATACATTTCAAAGGTGCTGTTCTTTTAGTGTGTCTTCAAACTAAAAGACATTCAACATGTTTCTAAATCCCTCCATGTTTTTCGTCATGGCTGTCACAGCTCCAGGCTTTCTCCATCACACTTGCTTTATGCTCCATTTGGGTCTGTTAATTCGAGGTAACTAAATATATATGCATTGCCTTTTTTTCCGAGAGATAGACTGATTCAGTGAAATATGTGGAGGCTGGAAATGTCTGAACTTTTGTT
This sequence comes from Astyanax mexicanus, assembly GCF_023375975.1. Lineage (NCBI taxonomy): Eukaryota > Metazoa > Chordata > Actinopteri > Characiformes > Acestrorhamphidae > Astyanax > Astyanax mexicanus. The sequence goes on from NC_064408.1 coordinate 114,946,491, forward strand.
ACTCATTATGCCTCATGGTCACACATGCTTCAGTTGGACCTCACCAGAAGAGTGAGATATTTACATGCTGGTTTGAACATCGCAGAACAGTTGGGTTTTATTATTTTTCCTTATTTCATTTTTGTGACAATCGTTTGAAACAATCGTTTGGGAAAATCTTTCCTTTTGGATTCTAAAGAATGAGATACAGTGATCTAGATGTTTTACCTGCTCCCCTCTCGCCTATTTGCACGTTGCTGTGACTTGGTCCTTGGTCTCTGTGACAGGAATGATTTTTTTTATTTCTTTCCTTCCTCTATTCCTATTCTTCTATTCTTTATGGACGGTCACAACAGACAATCTTATTCTACAAACAAAGGAAGTGTTGTCTCTTGTTTAATAGCTTGCCGCTCGCAAGGTTATTGGATAGAAGGTAGTTGAGCAGAAACCTGAAGTAGAGTTTCTGTTTTAAATTTAACTTGATTTCCTTCTTTGGACTCCATTGCCAAGCAGCCTGGACATTTTTTTGTTCACACCACTAGACAAAAACATACCTTCTGACCATGGGAGATACATATTACAGACTGAATAATGTTGTGTAGTGAGTGAATGTGTGTATATACAGTGTGTGTACAGTCTTTTGTGTATATACTGGATGTATGTTATATATTATATGGATGTGTACATACAATCTGTTTGTATATGCATTGTACAGAATGTATTTTTTCTCCTCCTTCTTAATCCCTTCCCACTTCTTTTGTTTTTGTTTAAGAATATGTGTGAGAGAATCCACACAACAGAACTTTTTTGAAAACTGAAAAGACTCACATAGGCAACTTTGAGGCAGGTGTTTTTGGAAGCACTTTTTGCACAGACCTAACATACAGAGTCTGATACCTACGATGCATTACCCTTAAGCTGCCACACACTTCGCCAACCTCGAGCTTGCACTCATTTTCTCATTGAGGCATTTTGTAATAGTTTATAGGTGATGAAGCAATGTTTGTATATATCTATATGATCTATATATGGAATATAATAATATTTCCAGTTCTCTTTCATCTTCATGGCTATTTATCCTTCCAGCTGGTATTACTCTTGTTGCTTTAAATTTCAGTGCTCCTCTATTTCATTGCGGTGGTGTGTGTTGGCTGGGGTTAAGCTCCAGTTGGAGGCATTTACAAGATCAGCCCCTTGAGAAATTTGCCAAACTCTGACCCCTTTTATTCTGTAACTGTTTTATATACCTGACACTTTTCTTCCCTTTCTCTTGCCAAGCAAATCTTCCATTTCAGATAACCATTTATTTCTATTTGCAAATGGATGGAGTTCCCATGATGTGCCTCCTTCTAATAAACATTCATTTGATGTTTGCCAGCCATAAGCAAACCATATCCATGCTCCTTGACAAGCCATAAGTCCCACCCCTAAAATTATGTTTTTGAAAAGGGCAGACATTTGGGAATTTATTTCTTTTATTTATGTATTTATTTATTGATTAGTTTATTTATTTTGTATATAAATATTAATGGAAAGAGTGATCATTTGGAGTGTGTTGCTAATGTTAATGGATTTGTTATGAATGTTGATATCCTGGTTATTGAATTCTAATTATTATTAATGTAATAATTGATTCTGATTCCTACACTCATTTCATATTTTAGTTAATTCAATGCTGTTAAGAACAGTGCACTGGTTTCTTTGTTTTGTTTTTATTTAGTTTCTTTTTGAATAAGCAGGAATTTATATTTTTGGGTGGGTGAATCATAGAGATTAAATTAATAAGAAGAATTAAAATATAAATTCTTATCATAATATGCCAATAATGTGTCTGTTTGATTTTCTCTTGCCTGACTATCTTTCTGTCTGTACTGTAATATCAAATAGGTGAAAAAAAGCCACACATTCTCTGCAAAGCACACATATAGACACATCTCAAAATGTAAGACCGAAATGTGACATTTACAAAAAGTTATGGTTAAGTAGAAAAAAATTGCAGGCTTAAGTCAGATGTGGGCTTTGAAAACCCAAACATATACCTGAGACAGATTTGGGTAATGACGTACGAACCAAGCATGAGTAATTGGATTCTGTTAGGTTCAGGCAAACATTACAAGCTCTACACTGAAGCATCTGCATTGATGTCATCTTCACAGTGGAAACTGATTAAATTGATTATAATTAAATTAATGATCGGATGACTGCAATCAGAGGCCTATTATAATCAGTACTTATTAATACCTTTCATCATCGTGAAGTGAAGAAGGCAAATTTGCTGTTGCACAAAAAAACACACATATTAGGGTCGCAACTAAAATAAGGTCTATAATTACAATACAAATCCTTAACTTCAGCAAACACAGAAATTTCTTTTGACTATTTCTAATAAAAGCTCAGGGACCAGTTAGATGTTCCCATGTCAGATATGGGCATGTTTTCCAGCATACATACGTTTTTTTTTTTTTTTTTTTTTTTAATAAACAGAAATGTATATTTTGAGTGGGTGAATTATAAAGCCTTAATAAAATCAAATTAATTAATAATACAATTATCATAATATGCCAAGAACACATTAGTTTGACCATCTTCCGGACTACCTTCCCATCTGTCTGCAGGCATAAGCAAAATGAATGCACCCAGGTCAAAAAAAGGCATATGTCCTCTGCAGAAAGCTCAAATTTATCATCTTAATTCCGCACATCTGTTGTTTATTTGTTTCATTAACAGAAATAAAATATAAAATGTGGCATGTACAAAGACTATGATAAACTGTATGAACAAAAGTATTGGGACACCTGCTCATTCAAGTCAAGAGAGTCAAGAGGATTTTATTGTCATTACATCTGAGTACAAAATTACTTTACTCCAGAACCATGGTTCAACATGGAACAACAATACAATAGACAAACATTAGGTGGAAAAGTGTAACGATAAACATAAAGCTATAACACTGCAATAAATACAGCAGACAAGACAGTTCATAGTTTCTTACAAAATTAGGGTTCTAAAACCTTTTTTCTTTGTTGGAGTAACTGTCTATACTGTCCAGGGAAGGTTTTCTTATAGGTTGTGGAGTAATGCTGTGAGGATCTACATTGTGCAAGAGGAGCATTAGTGCGGTGAGGACACTGGATCATCAGCTCATAATCCCCAACTCCTCAACTTAAATATTTTTATCATATCACCATAACACTGAGCTCTATCAGTGCAGCATTACATACACCGAGGGGGATGGCTTTTCTTCTGGTCATTGCGATATCAGAATTTAATCCACATAAATCAACAACTATATTGTAATATAGATTTTTGCTATATATTCCATCCCTAAAATAAAGCCACATAAAAAAGATCACTACTATCTATTTGTCTGTCTGTCTATACATCTATCTATGTTGCAAAAAAGGCCTCACATGCTTCCCAGCATACTAGAGATAGGTCACCATAAAAGGCTAAATAGAATATAAAAAAGCTGCATGTAAAGTTAAAGGGGGCTGTGTACCAGTCGTAAAAAAAACTAAATTAAATGTAAAGAAAACAATAGCTTGCACATCACTTTAACCTTCTATAACATGATGTTGCCCTCAGGCAACAAACTATCTTTGAGTTATTACACCATTTCATACCATACCTTATTTTTTTATGTATTTATTTGTTTGTTTATTTTTAATATAATTTAATATAAAGGCATATCTACGTCCAATACAAAGAAGTCTACAAGTAGGTCATTAATAAAAATTAAAAATAGATATGTACGATAATATGTAAATAATTGTATTTAGATGTTTATATTCTTATATTCTTGTAAGCTTACTAAAACAAAGTTTTATTTTATTTGGGCAACATCAAATAGATCAGTGATTTTTATGGTGGGTCGGGACCCAAAAGCAGGTCACGGACACATCCTGGACGGCTTGCGGTCAGCTTGTAAAATTAAATACATTTAAAAAAATATTTTGTAAAGTTTCAATAATTTATTTTATTGTAGGAGTCTTTATACATGTAGTTGTCATGTTACTTCTCAGTTTCTTTAAAAAATGCTCTTAAAGTTACTTTGCATGCATATGTATGTTTAAATGGGATTTTGTTAATAATTTTGTTTGGTTTCTATTCTATAAAAGTGGGTCTCAGCTTGAAGACCATGAGAAAATGTGGGTCCCGGGCTTAGACCAGTTAAGAACCCTTGATGTAAATCACTTTTGTTTTCTAAGGGTCATCATGAAAAAGCAGTGCGTGATCCAAATAATAATTCTGTTGTCTTAAAAAAAAGTTCCGAAATAAAATCTAGTAAAATAGTGATTTTTTTTTCTCCAAAAAATATAATTCATGTTATAGATCATAGGTCGGCAATTGTTCTCCCCGCGTGAGGAGCGGTGTGTTTATTTATTTATTTGTTCCTTTCTTTTTGGGTTTACCTGCTTAATTTTCCAAAAACAATTTTTTTGTGGCCTGCCACGTAATGGCTTGGAAAATATCTATCCCACCGTCATGACTCCTGTCATAGACGGTTAAATTGGGTTGTTTACAAAAAAAAATGAAATATCGCCCAGCCCTAGTCCTCACTATGCTGCATGTCCTCATTATTCAGGTCAATATTCTGCTGATACTGGGTCCCCACAATGAGCAAACTCACGCACACGCACGCACGCACGCACACTCTATTCTCTCGCGCGCTCTCGCGAGCTCTCGCGATAGCGGAGCGGTCGCTGTGGAAAGATGGCCGCTCACGGAACGAGTCCTGGATCGGGAAACAGCGCTAGGCTCAGCCCGGAGAGACGCAGCTGACCTACGGCGAGTCCGCTTAGGCTCAGCCGCTCCTTCCTCACGGTCCCCCCGGAGCGGATGGGTGCAGAGGCCCAGGGTAAGCGGCGCGAGGAAGCACAGCGAGTCGGACTGAGAGCGCGGGGGGAAGCGGGGCGCTAGCTAGGAAGCTAACGTTAGCGCAACGTTAGCTTGCTAGCTAGCTAACCAAGCTCACCGAAACCCGGGCGAACCGAGGCAGAACCGGAGCCGGCGGGGCGAACCGAGGCAGAACCGGAGCCGGCGGGGCTCCAGCGGCGGAATACAGCGGATAAAGCGGGCCGGAACCCGGGGAGCTGTAATTCTCCGCTAGTATGAGCGGACCCGGGCAGGACAGCGAGCCAGAGGCCAAGGTCCTTCACATCAAGCGGCTGTACAGGTACGGAGCTCCCGCTACAGGCTAGAGGCTTCAGGCCGGGGGATACAACAGCTAACACTGACAGTACCTGCACACAACTACATCTCTACCTACAATATACTGAATATTCAGCCTCATAACCTCACTGTTTTAGGTTTATCTCATTGATAAACTCTCTAAAAAATGCTTAAACGTTAAACACATTACTATAATCAGTGTTTTACTTCTTTCAAACTGTAATGTTAATGCTAACTAACAGGTTAGCATATGTGTTTTTTTGGAATATTGGAGGGAATTAATGTGAACAGACAGATAAAGACATGGTGTTAGATAACTAGCTAACTCACGTTTTCATAGTACCTTTTATTACACAAGTCTTCTAAATATATCTGTACAGGGTGAAAGTAAAGGTTTCAGAATTGGTGTTTAGTCTAAATAATTAGCTAATAAATCAGCACCTGTCCTTCTATTTGGCCAATTACTTCTGAAATGAACCAGTTATCATTAATATGATATGATTTATCTGTCTAGCAGTTGATTAAAAGCTCAAAAATGAGATTTACTAACTAGTAGTTAGCAACTACATCCTTGTTGGGGAATTAATGTGTAGTATTTTACATAAATTAAAAAATATGTATATGTTTATGTATCAATCCAAATATAAATTATCAGCTCTCTAAGTGGTCTGTTTTAGATTTATCTCATTGATAAACTGTCTAAAACCAGCTTAAACACGTTGCTATAGTCTGTATTTTGTTTCTTCCAAACAGTAATGCTAACTAACAGGTTAGCATGTGTGTTTTTAGAGCATTGGAGGGAATTAATGTGAACAGACAGATAAAAACATGGTGTTATGTAACTAACTAAAGATTTGGTAGTATCTTTCATTACAAAAGTCTCCTAAATATTTGTACAGGGTGGAAGTAAGTCAAACTAAGTACAGGGTTTTAAAATTGGTTAAATTGTTAGCTAATAAATCAGCACCTGTCCTTCTATTTGGCCAAGTACTGTAACCAGTAATCATATATATAAGTCTGTCTAACAGTTGATTTAAAGACTCAATGACATTTACTAACTAGTAGTTAGCAACTACATCCTTGTTGGTTGGAATAATGTTACTAATGGTAGCTGTCACCTTGATAGTATTTTTTATTACAAAGTGTCCTAAATAGCTGTACAGGGTGGAAGTATTGTACACACAATGTTATATAGGTTAGATAACCCAGCTTACTTAACTAGCTAGCTATCTCATTAATTAACTACAAACTATCTAGTTTACCTAACGTTATATGGCTTCTTGGTTCCTAGGATTTTCTTTAAATATATAACCCAGGTTAAATAGCTATCAGAATTGGTCTTTAGTCTAAATTGTTAGCTAAAACATTTTTTTTAAACTAACACTGTCATTCACCACACACATCTGTCGAAATACAAGTTTGCAGCTTTTTAACTGAACTGATTTAGATTTATCTCATTGATAAACTTTCTAAACACGTAAAATGTTGCTGTAGTTAGTGTTTTGCTTATTGTCTCTCAGTTTTAGATATTAACATTCAAACAGTAAGTTTAGCTAATCTAGCTAACAGGTTGACATGTTTTTATATTATTGGATGCAATTAATGTGAACAGGTTAGCCACTAAACTGCAGAATTTGAGCCTGAGGGTTTCCGTATTGGTGTTTAGTCTAAATTGTTAGCTAACAAAATACCACCTGTCCTTCTCTATACGGCCAAGTGCTTCTGAAATGATCCAGTTATCATTTATAAGTCTGTCTAACATTTAGTTAAAAGCTTAAAATGTATTTAATAACTAATAGTCAACTACTAGATTTATGTTGGGGAAAATAATGTGAACAGTGAAAATAGCTGTGAAAGGTCGAAATAGTGTACATAGAATGATGTATTGGTTAGCTAACCCAGGTTACTTAACTAGCTACCTACCTCTATAGTTAATTACAAACTAGCTAATCTATAACTAGTGATCAGAATTGGTATTTAGTCTGAATTGTTTGCTTAAAAAACTACCACCCAGAGAGTTTTACTGAATCTAACCAAGTTAGATTTTTCAATGAGTATAAATACTCATTTGCAGCTTTCTTACTGGACTGTTTTAGATTTATCTCATTGACGAACTCCTTAAAAACAAATAAAAACATTGCTATAGTCTGTTTTTGCTATTTCCAAACAGTAATGCTAACTTAACAGGTTAGCATGTGTGTTTACATTATTGTAGAGACCAAGTACTTCTGGAATTAACCAGTTATCATTTATAAGCCTGTGTAACCGTTGCTTAAATTCTCTAAAATCAGATTTACTGACTAGTAGTTAACTGATAGATTCTTGTTGTGGAATTGATGTGCAGATACTGCTAAGATTAACCAGTTAGCACAAGTATGTATAACATTTGATTTAAAGCTCAAAATTCATATTGTAACTAACTTACCATGCTTTTTTTCTGTGCACAATGTTTTAAGTATTTTGGTTTCACACGGAATGTTATCATGTTTTGCGCATCTTATCTACAGTCTACAGTTTTTTAGATATTTAGACAGATATAGTGAAAGAAAGTTACCTTTATCTTCAGTGTGTATTTGCAGCATCATGCCCAGATATTCTTAAAAGGTTGCTTGCTGTTTAAAAATAGGGTTATTTAGCTTTCCAAGCTGGGAAAATGTGAGGAACAATACTGTTATGACAATAAAAATACTTAAATTCTTAAAATCATGTTTGACAGTCAGAGTCTGTTACAAAAATGTATTTGACCACAAAGTCACTCTTTGTGGTAAACAAAAAAGTTTTGTCCTACAAACATTTTCTCCTAAATATAAGTGGCTCCTGTAAATGTGGGGCTTTTAAAGAAGTAGAAATATCTATATTTTTACATTCATTGTTTTACTCCCATTATTCCATCCATTTTATCACATGAACTTGAGGCCCTTCCTGAGTGTCATTAAAAAATGAAAAAGTATTACTAAGGAAAAAAACTGACATCAGTTGCTGCTGTGAGCTCAGATTATCAGAAACTAATGATGCAGTGCCTCGAATAACAGGTTACACACTTCTTAGTCTGACAAATAGAAACAATTCTTCCAAATGTGTGTTTTTAATACTAGCTGCCATTTCCTTTAGGCATAGAATATAACTGAGAACAGAGTGGAGACTACCTGGCATCTGCTTTTACTTGTGCTAGGCATAACCAAATGTTGACTTTCTACTATCCATGGGAGGTTTTCTATTAGAAATTGGCACATAGCTGTGAAGATTTGGTAGCATTCAGTAACAGGACCATTAATGAGGTTAGGATATTAGATGATCATCTTTAAGTCCAGCAGTTTACTAGAGCGTACTAGTAGAGTTTACTACTAGATTCTTGTTGGGCAATTAATGTCCGAAAGTCCCTCATTCCAAAAGTGCTAGTTGGAGCACCTTCATTCCAGAGAACACAATTCCACTGTTCCACAGCTCAGTGCTGCCCACATCTTGCATTAGACATTATTCCAATAGATTCGTGTTTATCCGCTTCAGATAGTCTTATTCTATTAATAAAACAACTCTACAGGTATTAGAAAACTGTATGTCTCCATTTGCACAAAAGTATCAAAAGTTCATTAAACAGTCCCCACAAATATATCTTAAATTCAAGTCAGACATATTTTGCCATACCTCTGTAAGAACAAGCTATAAATTGTCAATGTTCCTGAGAGACTGACTCATATGTACACATTTAAATTGAGCTGTGATGAGCACGATGAATATGCAAGCTCCCAGGATAAGCAGAGTCTGGCTATTTCAAATCAGGACCTTGTTCACAACTGTTAGGTAACTGGATTGAGACGCTGAAGTAAAGAGATGCTAAAAAGTATGTACTATCAATGTCCTTGAATCTTAAATCAATAAATAAAATTAAAATTTGTCACCGTGTTAAACGTGATGAATAGATTGATATTAATATATTCCCTTTGTGTGTTGGACTCCATTGTAAGACCATATCCAGAGGAGTAAATTATAAAATTGGAGCTGTTATTATCAACAGGTAAATGTTTACAATAATTAATCAGAATTGGAATGATCTTGATTTTACCCTATTAGTCATTTTCATTAATGCTTGATGCACTATAGGCTAAAGAAAATAAGGGCTATTTTTTTATCCTTAACGGCATTTCTCCCTACTTATACTTTAAGTAGTTTTGCTACCAGTCCTTTAACTTGAGTAAAAGCATAAATTGTTACTTCAACTTCTACAGAGGTATTTTAAACCCTAGTATGTATACTCCTACCTGAGTAATAAATGTCAATACTTTTCACACCTTTCCCAATGACATCCAGACATCATTGCAGAAGCAATAGCTCATTAGGGTCACATAGTTGCATTAGGGTCTGCTGTAATGTAAGATAAAATATGCTAGTAGTGGACGATATGGTAAAAATGTTATATACAATATTTATTTATTTTCATGTTTGCTAGTGGCTTGTATTCATATTTTGCTGCAATACATCCAATTAAGCAGGACTAAAATGCAGCATTTATTCAGTGTTCTTTAATCGCCATTTAATTGTCTGCCTTTCTTTGCCACTACATATTCATCAGTCTCATTTCGAGACAACTGATACTGGGTTTATCAGTAATTACATAAACTCTCATGAAGATGCACATTATTAAATATATTATTCAGGCCCTTTTACTGCACACTTGGTTATTAATTTTGTGTCACCTTTTTATTTATCTTTATCTTTTATGTGCCATTAAATTGGTTTGTTAAATTGGTTTATGCTTGTCTCAAATGTGCCTCTTTTATCAGGGCTGTGGTGGAATCTGTACACAAGCTGGATGTTATCATTGGTAGCAAGTCATCTTACAGGGAGGTCTTCAAGCCGGAGAACATCAGCCTGCGGAACAAGTAAATGCTGCTTTTTCTTTCTAAACAACTTCTGAAAGCAGGCTGTGAATCAGTAAGCATGAATACTAAAGAGGAAGCTTTTCTTTTTCTGCAGACTGCGTGAACTGTGTGTGAAACTGATGTTCCTGCACCCCGTCGACTATGGCCGAAAGGCAGAGGAGCTACTCTGGAGGAAGGTCTACTATGAGGTCATCCAGGTCATCAAAACAAACAAGAAGGTATTGCTGCTCGTTTTTGGGATGTGAAAGAGCAGTGACTGGGTGGACTGTGTGATTCATTCACAGACTGCAGCTCAAGCCAGTTGCTTATATGGTTTCTTAGTAGGGCTAAATGATACTGGAAAAAAAGTCACATTGCATTGGTGCTGTTATTCAGTGTCATCACACCTTTTTCAATGTGTGCTCTCATAAAAACTCATGTTACATTAAGTAGAGATGGAACGATTGGCTGATTTTCCACAAAAAATGCAATGGGCTCAAATATATTAGATATTTCTCTTATTTGGCCAATCTGATTCAAGAGGTATGGTTTACAGCAGTGCTGCAGGGCTTATTGTTGCTCAGTTACATGAAGCTGTAGTACATCATCCAGCTAAATGGAACAAAGTTAGGGCACAGCTGCAGACAGATACACTCACTCGTCGGTCAGGGCTACAGCAGGCTCAGCTCTGCTCACTCAGTCTTAGCTTGCTTAGTCCAGAGTTTGGTGGAGTTTTGCCATTTCTGCAGTTTATACCTGTAGAATTAGCATGCCTCAAAATGCAAAGACAATAAGGATTTTAACCCAACCTACTCGAGGATACCGCTCCTCAGAGTACAACTTTTCAGCTTGTACAGTGAGTAACAGAGCTAACAAACATCACTAACCACAGAAACTAGCAAAGACTAAAGGCAACTTTTAACTTCTACCTTAAGTGGGTTGGATTTGCACTCTTAGCTGGAGCCTCACTTGATTGGGCTGAAAGACGATCAGTGATGGCCCCCAGAAAACATCTTTAAAGCCCTATTCGGACGGGATTAGTTTCTCAGAGGGGCGTCTGTGAAAAATATTTTACATTTCTACTCAGTAATAAAACTATTGCATCTGGACAAAAAAACAAAAGAGGGTCAGTGAGTTTCACATGATATCACGCTCAGTAGCTCCTCTATTTCCACTTGTTGTTGCACTTGCACATTTTGTCTAATTAATAGTCCTGTGATGTACCTCATTTGCATACTCACATTATAATGGTGATGCTGATATAATATGCTGTGCAGCTTTATTTCTTGGTTTGCGATGTTATGTTCTGTAATGCTGTAGTGATTGCAAACATTTTAAGATTGGTGGTTCCATGTTCAATTAATTTGTTTTAATTTCCACTAGATATCAGTATTATGCTCTGTTGGTCTTAAGCTCACCTTGTTCTGATTGGATAAAAAGTAAGCTTTTCATAATATGTATCATATTACCAGGTTCTGGTCAGAACACAGGTCTGAGAGCTATAAACAGCAGTAGTGGTCATATTGAAGACTCTGCTTATTTCTCCACTGTTTCTACAATACAGTATATATTTTTTTAAGTTTTATTTATCCTTCTCTTCCACTGCAGCACATCCACAGCCGCAGTGCTCTGGAATGTGCCTACAGGACTCACCTGATTGCTGGAGTAGGTTTCTACCAGCATCTACTGCTCTACATCCAGTCCCACTACCAGCTGGAGCTGCAGGACTGCATCGACTGGACGCATGTGACTGACCCTCTTATCGGTGAGACCCTACTGATTGATACAGTGATTCCAAGTGCTAATGGAGCTTAGCAATTTAAAATACCTTGTGTGTGTTATTTGTGTCTGTAGGTCGTAAGAAGCCTGTGTCTGCAACACCTAAAGAGATGGAATGGGCCCAGATGGCCTGCCATCGATGTCTTGTATATCTGGGCGACCTTGGTAAGTCCTTAGATGTTTAAATATAATTTAGTAAATGTAACCTATATCTGACAACTGATGTTTAGCTAGAATAGAATAAAACTTTAATGTCTCACCAAGGCAGGAAATTTTTGTCTGCTTTTACCATACAAAGAATAATTCAGTAACAAAAACATCCATTAAACAAAACAAACAACATATCCATAAATAATAATAACACTGCTATAAATAATAGACATGTACAAACCAGGTAAAACTTTGCAATTTCTTAATGCGTTTGATGGCATTGGGAACAAACGCCCCTTTAAAAACCTTTGTCTTTTTTTTTTGGTAACATTTATGCACTTCTTGAGGCTATGTTAATACAGCAGGTAAAAGTAGCCTTTAAATATGATTTTCTCACTAAATCTGGTGTTTTAGTTAATACTAGGGCTGCACGATTTGGGCAAAATATCTAATTGCAATTTTTCCAAAGAATATTGTGATTGCGATTTAAATTGTGATTATTTTTTAATCCATTAAATTGCAAACCTGTATTAAAGTTTAACATATCTATCTGATTTAATTATAAACTATTTTCCACGTAACAGTTTTATTTTTTAATTTCAAGGACCACAATAAATGAATAAATATAGACATTTATCAAAGTGTCACAGATTTGAATTATTATTGGAGAGAACTAAATGATAAGATAAATATTAGGACATTGTCACGCCGGCCGCGGCTAATTCAGCACCTCCTGTCATTTCCGCTGAGCATGTGAGCGACTATGAGCCCAAAGACTACAATCCCCAGCACTCAGTGGATTACAAACACAATGATGTCACGGCACACATGCCATCTGACATGTCTCCTGAAGAGCAGGTTGCGTCTTCACACACAAACTTGCAGGCTATTGGGTAATTCAAGTCGGAGCTCCTGTGATTGAAAATCACGTAAATTTCAATTAAAAAACGATTAATTGTTTATTCGTAGTTCATACTATAATTTTAAAGTGACCTGTATCTGACATTTCTATGAACAGTCCACTTTCAGAACATTGATTCACATTAAGTTTCAACTTAAGGGGCAGTCAAAATTTACACTAGCTCCCGCTTATCACCAAGCTGACTTGGTGAAAAAGTCCTTCTTTGGTTTCTGTTCTTGATTTCCGTAAACTTTTTTTTTTTTTTTTTTTAATCTTCTGGGTTTTTTTTTTTTTTAACATTGCAACCTCACCTTCCTATAGCCACTTTCAGTCATTTTGTATGAACAGACACATCAGTCTAAATATTTCAGGTTTGTAAACTCACCATCACAATTCCGCCATTGAAAAACTTCAGTAAAAAAACAAAACAAACAAAAAAAAAACTCAGTAAAAGTCATATGATTTCTTATCTGGCTATTCAGACTTGCAATGTTGCATATCACATATTTAACAGATTTCAGTATTTAATTCACATATTAAATATAAGTGGTTATTTTCTAAATGAATGTCAGGTTCATTGTGTTTTTTTTTCCCATTTGTAATGCCACACAGATAAAATATGTGTCACTTATGACAAAAAAAAGATCGTATTTCAGTCACTTTCACCTGCTGTGGGAAATGTAGTTGAAGTGTTTCCATGTAAACCCTGACATAATTTGCTTACATAGCAATGTCAGTCATGCAGACTCTCGGAACTGAAAGTGAAAGGATCTGTGTGAATCTTGTGTGCAGCTCGGTACCAGAATGAACTGGCAGGCGTGGAGGCGGAGCAGCTGGCTGAGCGTTTTTACCACCAGGCCCTGTCCGTCTCGCCTCACGTCGGTGAGTGATGTTTTTATTTTTAATTTTTTTCACTGCTGTGTAGGAATGGTGGTTGATACCAGTCATGTATAACTGTGCATAACTGAAATGCTTTAATCACTGTCTGGTCACATAAAGAACAAGATACGAAACATAAGATAAAAATATAAAGGTTTAATAAATGTTGATAGTTGGAGATTTAGAGTAGTATAACATTTAGGAGTCAAACTATGTATACCGCAAACATTTAAAATACTTTTTTTTTTACGAAAGTGTAAAGTGATGAGCATCTTAATATTTGATCTCAGGTTAAGGGAATTGATGAGCAGAGGAATGTGGAAATAAATAAATAAATAAATAAATAATAATAAAAAAAAAAATATATATATATATATATTTTTTTTTAAACTACTTAGTACAGCTGATGGTATTTTATCTACAATAAATATTTAAACTATAATCACACATGTTGTTTGTACCCACATACATGAAGTCTGTAAAACAGGATATCACAAAAATTAATACAGAAATTGTTTAGTCGATGTTCAGTTGATGATAACTGGCCCATGCATTGGCATTTGCAAACAATTATGTATTTACTCATATAATGTCATATTGATATTTCTCAGTAAGTCCACTGAGATTTGTATGTAATGTGCAGTGAGTATGTGTATGCAATACAGCACATTTTTCCTTTTGGTTCCTGGCAATGTCTGTTTGCGTACTGGACATGCACTCACGCACACACCCCGCTGTTAGTGTGTAGTCTTTCCCCTAGGCTACCTTTTGATTGGGTATACAGATATACGTTCGATTAGGAAGAATTTAATTATTCTACCCTAATGTACTTAACTAGTTCCATCACACAGTGTTTAGTATTGCTAATACATTCAGATTAATTGTTTAATTTGTTTAAGAAAACTTCATTTATGCAGAGCAGTGAGTTGTTTTAAAGTTTTTAAGTATAAGTAACTCATCAGAGTCTAAGTGTGTGTAAAACACAGCACTTTTAAAATGATATATGCTTGTTTAAAAATTTAATAATCGAGCACTGCTCATTTTTACTACTTAGAAATATTAACATTCAAACAGCAAAGTGTGGGGAAATTTTACTACTGTGTTTATTATATTTAACCTTTTTTTTGTTTTTTTTTTCTGTGCTTGACAGGGATGCCTTTTAATCAGTTGGGTACGCTAGCTGGAAGCAAATTTTATAATGTTGAAGCCACTTACTACTACCTTCGCTGGTAAGTCAACGATTGGGTTTTATTTGGGATTATTTGCTCTGACAATGCAGTATTTCACTCAGCCTCTGGAGGGCAATGTAACCACACTATAAACCTTCAGCACATGGATTCAAAAGAGCTTGTAGAATAATAAATTCTCTGTTTTACACCACACTCTATTGGAAGTCGACCTATAGAATATTTATGGCATTTAGGTTTGTTGGTTGAGAGATTCTATACGGTATTTCTGAAAACAAAAGCAGGATATGATCTCGGAGAAAGTGTGACTGAATAACCTGCTTTTCCTGCCCAACAGCATTCAGTCAGAGACTCCCTTTGAGGGAGCGTATGGAAATCTAAAGCGCCTGTTTGACAAGGCAGCCAAGATGTACCACCAGGTGAAGAAGCAAGAGATGAAGAAGCTCTCGCCATCACGCCAGAGGTTAGCTAGCTTTCACACTTTTTGAACAAGAAAGATATAAAATCAGTCCCTTTTAGAACCTGCTGTGCAGCACTGCATGAAACACACTTGTACTTGCTTCTTATGCAAGCCAACACACATTCACACCAGCTTTAAAAATGTCTGTGTGAAATTGTGAAATTTAAAATGCATCAATAAGCAGCTATTAAAACACTGCTGTATTCATATCATGCTTTAATATTTAATCATCTAAACTTCTGGAAAGGTCAGAGTTATTAAAATATTGTTCACTGAAGATTTTTGCATAATTTGTGGTTATTTTTCTTAATATGACAAAATGATGCTGATTTTAATGCTTAATTTGTTATTTAAATTTTAGATCAAAAGATATCAAACGACTCCTTGTAAGTTTCATGTACCTACAGAGTTTGCTGCAGCCCAAGAACAGGTAAGCGTTTTGTTTTATTTTGCATTTCTTATTTATTTGTATTATCTAGAACAGTGCTTCTCAATCTGTGTTGCATGTAACACTGATGGTTCATAAAGCATTTCAGGGTGGTACTCCAGATAAAGTTTGTTTGTGTTTAGTAATTAAACCGGTAGACCCTGTACATAAGCTTACACTTTAGTTCGTTACAGTTAAATAGGCCCTACAATTGAACCCTGTGGAACTTCACCATTCAAATAGCTTCTGTATTAGTAGTAATGGCAAAATAAATAGCCTAGGGTTTAAGGGGGTTCCATGTAGACTCTGTAGTGCACTACTCCCTATTCTCTCAGTCCTGCTATTTGCCTCTGTCTCAAGCGTTACAACATGTCTCATTAGGTATACTGCATTTGCAAGAAACAGTAATCGGTTATAAATAATTGGCAGATTGCAAAGTGTGTAAGGTACATTGCTTACAATGTTTGAGAACCACTGATCTAAAATTGACTGAACTGACACTAAATGATGACCTGTTGCTGAAATACAAGGTATGTCCAAACTATATGAATAATGAGTATTCAGCAACTTTATGTTGAACTCATTGCTGAAACAGATGTGCAAATACACATTCACAACTTGTATAGTCCCTGTCAAAAGTATTAAAAATAGAATAGGACCCTCTGGAGCTGATAAACATGGTTCTATTGGACCAAACCTAATGCCCAGGCATTTATTTATTCTGATTCGAAATTTTAATCTGACTAATCACAACAAAATTCTGTGATGAACTGCGATTAATCGGACTTGTATTTAGGATGCAATAGTAGTTTTTTAAATGTAAATTAATAAATGTAAGAAATGTAAAATGCACTTTATATTGATATTAGTGGTGTCAATTAGAATACAAGTATATACTTGTATGTTTGAGAGGAGATAAAGCCAGTGTGGGACGCTGGAATAAAGAATGCATCATAAATTGGATAGAGGAAACTAAACTATGCAGAGCTGTCTGGAGCGGGAGCAAGAAAGTAAATATAGTGAGAACATTCTGTTTTCCAGCGCATATTCATATCTGTGCAGTGTGAAGCTACTTTAACACAGAATGCTGAAAAATGTGCCACTGTGCTTTTAAACACAGTGTTTTTAATGGGCAGTGCAGCACAGAGTCGCGCGGCTGCGAGCAGTGAACACTGCACATACTGCGCTCAGTGTCTAAACAGCCTGGAGCAGCAGAGACTGTTAGTTCATAGCAGTGTATTGATTGGCTGATATAACAGATTAAACTGTGCCTTATCAGCACTTAAAAAGAGTATATTTGATAGCTGGGTCCGATCCAGATAAGATTACATACTTACCACAAGATAACCACTCCAGAATAAAAATCTACCATTTGGTAAATGCAGGGCAGATTACAGTGGAAGTTGGGGTCAAAGTTTGTGGCATAATTAATTGCGTAAATAAATAAAAATGAATAAATAAAAAAACATTACTGATTCCAAATTAATCACATGTGTAAATGCTTTAACATGGACAGCCTTCATATTTATTTCTTTATTATTTTTTTGGGGTAATTTCATAAGTATGAGGCTCTGCAGTGGCTGTAACTGTGTCGTCTTCTCTTTGCTGGTTGCAGTTTAATGGAAACGGAGCTTACCTCATTATGCCAGTCAGTCCTGGAGGACTTTAACCTGGTGCTGTTCTACCAGCCCACACCGAGCCATGGCAGCCAGTCTGTGAGCGAGGAAGAAGACGACCACGACCAGGCCTGCTCTGTGCTGCCCGACAGCCTGGTCTTTAAGATGGTCGTCATCTGCCTTATGGTGGTGCACAGTCTAAAGAGAGGAGGTGAGTGGATGTTTGTAAGAATGAAAACCTGGCTGTGATTATTGTGCTCTTGATGCGGTTGTGAGTATGCTTCTTTTAGATTTGCGAGTGTGTATGTATGTATGTATGTATGTATGTATATATGTATATGTGTGTGTGTGTGTGTATGTGTATATATATATATATATATAGAATGATAATAGTTGCCGTACAGGTTCAGATTGAATGTACTGATGGTTGGTAGTTAGAATGTTTGATTGACCTTCATTACACCACTCATGCTGTTCCAAGAAACGCTGAATTGCGAGCGCGGTCATGTGCTAGTGCACACCGCAATTTCACTCTTTTGCAGTTCAGGCACTCTTTTTGTTAATAAAGTGTTCTTTTCATTTCAGGTTCTAAGCAGTACAGTGCCTCCATTGCCTTCACTCTAGCACTTTTCTCCCATCTTGTGAACCATGTCAATATCCGGCTTCAAGCTGAACTGGAGGACGGGGAGAGCGAGGTCCCACCGTTACGCACTGACAACATTGGTAAGAAAACAGGAAAGCAATTGAATGAAGCTTCGCTGTTGGTTTTCTTTGCAATTTCTTTATTTTCTGGCTTTCAACATTTGGTGTTTACTCACTAACTTTAGGTGTGGACAAAAATAATCTGAAAAATAAGCTTTAGCCTATAAATTGTTTTTGTTTGCCGTACATAAAAATGTCAGGATAAAACAAAATAAACTTTTAAATAACAACAAAAAAAACTTGATAAACTGAATCTGAATTTATGAAGTTTTTATGAAGGGAAATGTATTAGTTGAAACCTATTTTCAGTATCGTTGAAAGAAAGGCAACACACAAATAGGACAGCTGTTTACTAATATCAGATACCTTCTTTCAATCAGAGCAACACTTGTTTAACTAGGTTGTTGTAAAAACTACAGGACAAAGAAAGTTAAATATAAGCGAGAAAGCCAAAAGGGTTACCAAATACTACTCTGGTCAAAACTATTTAAATTATGGTCAGTCTTATGAAGTCACTTTAACATCACGTAAGTCCATTTTAGTGCTGGGTAATCTGACTATAAATCATTATCACTATTAAATTAACATTTTACTACAATTATATTTATAACCCTTTATTGTAGTGAACGACACACACTGCATTTTACTCTGGTGTGAGCTCTCAGGCAGTATAAAAACACACACAGTGGGAAATGTCTTAACAGAATGTTAGTTACATAAGCTGTATGTGACAATGTGAGGAATTAAACTACATGTTTTGTATGGGATCGTTTAGTGTCTGTGGTTTTCCAAATTGTCACAGATTTTACAGATTGATTTGATGTGAATATTCTGCACAGCAGCCAGTTCTGTTTTGTTATACTGATGTGAAGTGGATTTTAAATAGGCAGTAACAAATTATAAGTAGTTATTAGACTTCAGGACATAATTAAAATTAGAGCACACATGATTAATTTGGAAACTTTAATCAGATTTTTTTTTTAACCTAATCAGTATTTTTTTGTTACTCTGTTAATTACGGCACCAAGTTTAACCCCAACCTCCCTCGTAATCTGCCCCACCCCTGCCCAAAACACTTTTTTGTAATGTAATCTGGTCTCAATTCGACACAGCTATCAAATGTACTTCTTTTGAATTTAATAAGATAAACTGCTGATAATGCACAGTTTAATCTGATCTATTAGTTATAATATATACTTCTGTGAACAAACACTCAGCCTCTGCTGCTCCATGCTGTTTACACATGCAGTATTGTGCTGCTTTCACTGCTCACAGTACCATAAAAACTGCTCACAGTTTTTAATTTATTTATATTTGCATAAATTATTTTAATTTCTTACATTTATTCCTTTATTTACATTTAAATATCCACTATATTCAGAAAAACAAGTCCAATTAATCGCAGTTAATCCCAGAATATTGTTATTGTGAATAATCTGAGAAAATGTTTAATTAAAATCCTTTATCACTAAATTACCTGCCCAGGCATATCTCATCAGCTAAGATAGGGTGCCGTAATAGAGCTTCAGATCAGTGAAATTTTATTGTTCTTATGTTTGAAGTTCGAGTTTGAGTCAAACTTTCATCCTCTGCTTCTCTTATAGATGATGCTGATGTCAAGGAACAGGCTGGAAAGCTTCCTTCAGAGGAGAGAACCCTCCAGAACGGTTCTCTGGAAGAGGAAGACGATGAGGACGAGGAAGACGGAAACTCGAAAAGCAAGAGAACAGGCGCAGCAGCTAAAAAAGTAAAGAAGAGCGCGGAAGACAAGCAGAGACAGAAGAGGAAATACTCGCGTTTGTCCATGCTCCGGCGCCGCCGCTGCGCCCGCGATGAGGATGAAAGTGACCTGAGTGAGGGCTTTGAGAGTGATGAAGAGGAGGAGGAAGAGAGCGGAGGGGCCACGGACGGCCTGGGGGACTGCAGGCCCCCGGCGAACTCTTTGGCGAAGGAGGTGCGGAGCAGAGAGGGGAGAGGGGCCTGGGAGAGTGGCTCTGAGGAAGAAGAGGAGGGAGGCACGGCCTTCGACGTAGAGACGGACTCGGACATGAACAGCCAGGAGTCGCGCTCAGACCTGGAGGAAATTGAGGACGCAGAAAACCCGGCACAGGAGCAGCAGCAGCAAGAGGATGAGGAGGAACAGCAGCAGCCTCAGCGGCAGCAGCCCTCCCGCGAGGACAGCTCCACCCCACCAGCCACCAACGGTCCACTGCTGTCCAACGATCCCATTATCAGCAGTAACCTGCAGGCCATGTCCTCCCAGCTTTTCCAATCTAAGCGCTGCTTTCGCCTCGCCCCCACCTTCAGCAATGTCCTCCTGAGGCCCCCTAATACCCCCAACCCCGCCCCGGACTCAGACTCCCCGGCCCCTTCACTAGAAGCCACGCCCCCTCCTGGAAACTCATCTGGCAACGCTACCCCAGAAATCGCAAATGGAACCAATGACAATGGTACATTTCTTTTTATTATATTAATATTATTTGTATTTTACATTTTATTTTTATTTTTTTTAGCTCTGTATTATCATTTATTTTGTATTTTCCTTTTTTTTCTTAGATGTTGAATCCGAGACCGAGGACAGTGAGCACAGCAACCAGTCATTACACAGTGAGAAAACCCTTTCTGAGAGACTTGAGATTCTGACCAATCAGGGTCTCATTCAGGTTGTGAAGGTCTTCGTGGACTGGCTGAGGACAAATACCGACATCATCCTTATGTGTGCACAGGTATAAGAGCGCTGCATGAAGCATTAGAACATTATTTTTATGTAATTATAGGCTTTATTGTACTCTATTATAGATAGAATACACTTTTTAGGGGGCTCTGAGTGTTTCGGTGAGCCAAGACGCTGCCACTATGATTCAAGGATCGACGATTTGAGTCCCTATTATGCTGCTTGCCATCAGCAGCCAGAGCCTGAGAGAGAGCATAGTTGGCCATGCTCTTTCCCTTCATTACTTCCAAGGTGATGTCAGTCAGCACAGGCGTCTGTGAGCTGATTTATCTGAGCCGGGTCACTGCGCTTTCCTCCAAATGCGTTGTAAGGCTTCTTAGTAATGCTGCATCAGCAGCAGTTTGAAAAGAGGCGGAGTCTGACTTCACATGTATCAGAGGAGGCATGTGCTAATCTTCACCCTCCTGTTGTTGGGGCGTTACTAGTGATGGGGGGAGTCCTAAGGAGTGGGTAGGTTAATTAGCATAGCAAATATTGGGGTGAAAATTGTGATAATAACATTATACCCCTAAAAAGTTAAATTCTAAATTGTATAAAGGGGTCACTGTTTTTGCCTGGAAACCTTGACCTTTTCAGACCCTGCGTCAATTACAATGGACATCATGAAGTTTCTTTTTTAATTTCTTTTTTTCTTTTTTTAGAAAACTAATTAAGACCTGTTGTCCATCAGAATAGATAATAAACCAGGCAATGAAACAGAAGCTTAGCCCTGTCCACTGCATTGGAAAAATGAAAAGAAAAAAAAAACATCAGTAACTTTGTGATTTAGAACACTTTTTTTATTATGTTTAGGAGTAAAAGTAGTTTTAATTTAGTTAATTAGATTTATTTTTATATAGATTTTATATTATGATGGTAGTTTTTTATAAAAAAAAAATCAGGTCTGAAACTGTTAAACTGTAAGATGTTAAATTTGCATGACATTAATGGAACTGTGTAGGTTAAGGAGTATTGCTATGGTAAGTGTATTGTTTCTGGTTTGTCCACCACCTCCACCCCTTTTGAGTGTGAAAACACATTGAACATACTAATGCTTTTACTTTACTGCTCAACGAACAAAATACACACTACATTAATTACCCAAGGAGGAGTTATATTGCATGAGAGGAACAGAAATATGGATTGGTCTTGTTTTTGCCTCCCTTTTATACCATACTTGTTGTAACCAATGAGATACAACCTGTGGTTTTAACCAGACAGTTCAGTCTTTTGTGTACTGTTACACCCATATTTGTCATGCCTTGTTTAGTAAATGGCCTATCAAAAAGGCTTGTCCTGTCAGTGTTTAAATGAATGAATGTTGAAGAAATGGAAAAAACAGCCACAAATTACATGATGAACATTTTTAAACCTGTTAAACCTTCAAACTTCAAAATTGATCTATTTTCTTTAATCATTTTATTTAACTCAATTGATTAGCCAAATGCACACTCTACAACTTGTGACTGTTGGGTAAAACATATTAAGAAATGTCAAATATATAGACAGATTGTTAAATACATGAAGTTTTAATTGTTTGTCTATTTAATTTTGAATCTCAGATAAAAAAAATATTAATTTTAATTTCAGCTGTGGATTTCTATGGGGTTTTTTTTGTTCTTTGTTGTGGCTGTACAGGTTATTCAGGCTTTCTGTATCCTCTCTTTCCTCAGAGTTCTCAGAGCTTGTGGAACCGCCTTTCTGTGCTGCTCAATCTTCTGCCTGATGGGAGCAAGATGTTAGAAGCAGGTTGGTTAGAAACTCGTTTTCTCTGTCTACATATTATTTTTAAACTTCCAAATGAGTCAACTAAATCCTTTACTTAAAAAGAGGAAATCTGTATTTTTAATATATTTTGCTTAGTATCAAACATGTCCAGTACTCTATAGTTTTGGGCACCTAATCAGACTACTTAAAATTATTTTTATCAGCAGCAGCAAAAAAAGTAATTGTTGTAAAATCTTTAGATCACATTACAGCAGATGGAGATAAATATAAAGCCATATAAATATAAATTTCTCTGAATGCCCCTAGTCCATCATCAGCTCACCTAATTTTACCATCATTAAGCTCTGACTTACCAAAGCAGGTGTTGATATAATGAGAACTATAAATAGTACTAGACTCTATGAGGAGAGCATTTATTTAAATACATTGTTTTGTTAAGCATGGACATTTTGCACAATACAGTGTATAATAATAATAATAATTATAATATAATTATATATATATATATATATATATATATATATATATATATATATATATATATATATATATATATATATATATATATATATATATATATATATTTTTTTTTTTTTTTTTTTTTTTTTTTTTTTTTTTTTTTTTTTAGGAAAATACAGATTTTATTAACCCTCTATGGCATAAATTATATTTTTGGGCAGATAAAATAAATCATATCATGTGCCATATCATATTGTATGCAATAATATCACCAACATTTTTGAATATCGTGAACAATAATACCCTGAAATATCAGCCACCCCTAATTATAACATCAGGGTAATACTTTTTTGCTGTTTTTGTGAAAGAACAATTTATACTCTTCATTTCCTATTATATATCTACTAGAGACAGATTATATCTGTCCAGTGTCGTTCATTTTACTTGAATACTGGATATATGGAGATATTTGGAGTGCTTTATTAATATCATGACATTCTGGTTCTTTGATTTCTGTTACAAATCTAATAAAATTCTTTATCTCAGTTAGGGGTATGCCATATCATATTTTATACAATAGTCAAATTATTATTTTTTGTTTAGTTGCAGTAGTGTATTCTTGAAATATAAATATTTTTTAATTCAGTGTTTTGTCATGTTGACAACAGTATCGCTATCCTAAAAAATACCATGAAATATCGTTATAAATATATTATTTTAGGAACATCTCGCCCACCGCTAATACACTTCACTAATTATATATATTTTTTTCTTTTGTAACGTTTTTTTTTTTTTTTTTTTTTTTGATAACAAGCTGATAATTTGAATCACCACTACCACTTTATCATAATGAGCCTAAAAAGTGATCAATATAATGTTGCTCAAAGGCAACAAATAAAAAAAATTGTTTTAGTAAGTTTACAATAAGAATGTAAGAATAAAGTAAGAGTATAAACAGCCAAATATACTTCTTTACATATTCTTAAACATATAGTTATTTATATTTATGACCCACTTGTGCACCTCATTGTATTGGACATAGATATGCCTTGTAACTTTATATTAAAAATAAATTAAATGGTATGGTATTAATATATTTTATCGAACTGCCATATGTTCTTTCAAAACAAGCTAAATATGTGGTCTCTTGTAAGTTTAATAATTGGCGTGTTTGTTTTCCTCCTTCGATGTCCAGAGCTGGGGCTGAAGGAGGTGAGGGAACTTGTGTCGGGGTGTGAGCAGCCGGACCTGGTGCAGACGGTGCTGCTGCCAGAAGACCAGGCGCTGCGCCACCTCCCCGCACTCAACCTGGCACACCGCCGCCTGGACTTTACCAGCCACAGACCCAACCTCAGCTCTCTGCAGGAGGTAGGACCCTCACAGAGAGCTGGATTGGCTTACAGCCATTACCGGCTTATTCAGGGTTTGTGTTCTATTTGCGGATGAGCTTTAAACACAGTGCAAGAAATTTAAGCAGGTTCACAAACACATTTACACATTTATAAAAGGTGCACTGTAGTATAGCTAGTATAAATACACTAATGAGGAGAATATTGTTGCTGTAACTCTTACAGTAGTGTAAATAAGTTTGGGCACCCCTAATCATCTTTATGATTTTCCTTTATAAATCATTGTTTGTTCGGATCAGCAATTTCAGTAAAATATATAATGAAGCAGAAGAACACAGTGTACAAATCTACTAAAGCATTCATGCAGAGGAACAAGTACAACGTTCTGGAATGATCATCTCAGTCTCCAGACCTGAATATTATTATAAATCTGTGGTGTGATTTAAAGCAGCTGTTCATGGTCAGAAACCATCAAACCTGACTGAACTGGAGATGCTTTGTAAAGAAGAATGGTCCAAAATACCTTCAATCAGAAGCCAGACTCTCATTGGAAGCTATATGAAGAGTTTAGAGACCGTTATTTCTGCGAAAGGAGGATCTAATAAATATTGATGTATTTGTCTGTTGGGGTGCACAAAGTTATGCACCTGCCTAATTTTGTTTAAAAAAAAAATCATATTAATTATCAAAAAACATGTTTTTATTCTACTGTGTGTATATTATTGAAGCAGTGGTATTAAAACTTATTTTTATCGCAAATTGAACACGTACTAAATATCCACATAAATGATTTTCCCTTTAAATATGCATCTTTTCTCAAATAAGCAAACTAAAAAACTCTATAAAATCAAATATCAGACAGCCTGAGTTGTCACAGCTCTGAGTACACTTAGGCAACTCAGTTTAAAATATACTGTTACTGTTACTTGCATTTTACAAAATTATAGTTTAAAATAAGTAAAAAAAAAAATGTTATAGTTTAAAATGTGATGTGATGCATTTTTCATGTGAATCTGTTAAAATAATGGCCAAGTGGCTCAATATTGCAACTCTGATATTTATTCCTATGTACTGACTTAACAGGGGGAACTAATTAAAGGTGATGCACACACACAAATGCAGATATAGGGTTAGAGAGTTCTACTGTCCAGAGCGGTTCTGTGGGAAAGTTCAACCTCCATCTCAAACCCGGCTATTTTTCCATCCCCCTTACTTGCCTGAACGATACGCCACTTACAGAAGCCTCGTCGCTAATCGTTCACATTGAATTTGCACCAGCTTTAGACTAACACTTGCCTACTGTTTATTTCTGTGTTCATTCTTGGCTTTCCGTAAATGTGTAGTGGATCTTTTCCACCCGATTCCAATCCTTTGAAAAATATGTCACAGACCCAAGTTTCGATCATGTGATCGCACCGGGGACATCCCTACCACTAACAGTAAAGAAGGGATTTTTCTTCTCCTGTAAAGTTGCTTTTTCAAAGACTGCAATGGTATGGAAGTTTATATTTGCATTGAGATTCATCTGCTTTACATTTAAAATCTGATTGTTTTTAGTCTAATAAAAAAATGCATTATTTTCAGTGCATTATTTGTGTTTTTTATTATGCATATCATTTCACGCTTAAATAAAGTAAACATAGTCTAATTTGATTAAATTGAGATTCTTAGTAAATTCCACATAATTCTTTCCCATTAAATGAGTGCTTTTATTAGGCTTGTCACAATTATTCAAGGAATTGATTTATTGTTCAGTAATTGAACATAACATAATAAATAGCCCTTTTAGTGAATGACTATTAAACAATTTGATATTGTTTTAAGCTCCTATATAAATAAAGACATATGAGTCTAAATAAAGCAAATTTTCATTTATTTATTTATTTTATTATATATATATATATATTTTTGGTCTGTGTTCAAAGGGTTGATATATGGTTATTTGTTGTATGGGCTTAATATTATGACTAGCAGCTTATAGCTGAATATTACCAGTTATATTATAAAATAAAAATTACAAATTATAGAAATTTAAACATGATTTTAAACTTGAATGTCAATATTCTTAATTTACAGAAAATCAGTGTTTTTATTCTGTTTGATTAATTCCTAAGTCTTAGTATAAATGTTTGAAAGAATGGTAAAAGACGATTGCTCTTTAAAAGTGTAGAAAGTACAATTATGCTATTCTACTAAAATCATTAAATCAGTGGCATTAAATGAAAATATCATTTATTACTGTTATTTTTGGCAAAATATACAATAAACTAGCTTAGCTTTATCATGTGTTTGGTCTGGCACTATAAAGACATACCGACTGCTATAATGGACAGAAATATGATGTGTTCTGATATAACTGCACTTTTTCTCTCTGATCTCTCTCTCTCTTTCTCTCCTCTGTTCTCTGTCTGCATGGTACCAGTGTGTGGTGCGCTTGTGCTGCATTCGCAGCTTTGGCCACTTCCTCACCAATCTCCAAGGCAACGTGTTGCACTTCAACCCGGAGGCGGGCATTTTCACCAGCATCAGCCAATCGGAGCAGGAGAACCTGGTTCAGCAGGCGAAGGCCCAGTTCCGCATGGTAAGAGACCGGCTCATCCAGTCCGACCACTGCTGTCTTTTTACAGTATCAAACACTCGACTACTGCAAACACATCTGTTACTTGTTTTTATACAAAGTAGTATTTATATCAGCATCCTGTGGAATATATATTTATGTTTATATATTTATAGTGGGGTTAAGGTGACTTTATTCTATAAGTAGTTAAGCTGCTCATTTATTGTTTTAGTAGCACCTTACAATAATAGTCACAAATAACAATATTAAGGACAGTAATAACAAATATGTATTATTAGTAATGTCTTAATTAGTGTCAATTAATCATTATTAATATTGTGGTAAGTACTGTTAGTAAATGTACACTTATTGTAAAGTTATTGTAATGTTTATTTTGTTATATTACAAATTAACACATGGGAATAATAAAAAAAAAATCAGGGCAAAACTTTTTTTTGTTGTTTTTTTTGGTATTTTCATTGTATAAAAAAGGCCTTAACAAAACGCATAAGAAAAAAAAGTAAAGTAGAGAATAAAAGAAAAAACAAGCAATCTCCAGCCTTAAGCCCATTTGCCGTATTGCATTATTCTTCATCTTGTATCTTCACTTAACAGGTAATAACAGGTAATAAACAGGTAATATATAAAACCTATATATATATATATATATATAACCAAGATTATAAAAGCACATTCCTTCCTAAAAGACAAAAGGTAAAAAGAGCATAAATAAATAAATAAATAAAGATAAATTACTGCATAGTACTAGACATTAAAATAGTTTCTGAACTGGCTAGTTTGTAGAGTCTGTATTGTCTATATAGGTCATATATAGGTTGCCAAATTTTATGAAATTTACTGCCAGCCAAAGTGTGTAAATTTCTTCCTAAAACCAAAAACTGCATGTAATTCAGACAATTTTTTGAAGTAGGAGGGCTTTTCTCTTTCTATTTAAGTAATATAAGCCATCTTGCCACTAATGTGGCAAAAACTGCCACCTTTAAGATAAATTTCCCCAGATAGTGCTGCTAAAAGCTCACCCCAAAAAATTGCTGTAGGGTAAGACTGGAGCAGCTGCTCCCCAATAGCACCCTGATCATTTTCAGTGCGACGGAACATTCACAACTTAATAGGACAAAAAAAATGAATCTAACATTAAAACCAAGTATTTAATTGGTTTAAGGTAAAATAAGGAACTTTATGAACAAAACAATAACTATTTAATTATAGTAACATTAGAAAAAATAAGCAAGCAATATAAGATTTTTAATAAAGAAATAAAACCATTTAGAATAAGTGAAGTGGACAGGCTAAAATGTAAAGCAATAAAATAGAGCAATAAAATAAATTGAATTAAGAACACCAGAAATAGAGGACTAAAAATGTAGTAGAAGGAAATATCACCAATATTATGAAGAAAGAAAATGATAGAAATTATATGAAAGGTAAAACAGAAAATAAAATTAATTAAAGGACAAAATAAATAAAAAGGCAAAAACAAAACAGGCAGTTAAATAAATAAAGAGATGAAATTAATACAAAATAATTAAAGATAAAACAGAAAAGGAAAAACTCAACTAAAACAGATACAGACTGTCTGAAGGTGGTTAGAAACAAAAAACTACAAACATTTTAGTTCTTTGTTCTTTGAGTGTGGTGCATTCTTACGGTATTGCATTCTATATATTCAATCTACATATTTTATAAGCTTTAGCTTACACAATGTGCAAAGATGGAAAGATCTTACATAAATTAGAAAAAAAAAAAAAACAATTAAATAATCGAACCCCCTTTGCCCCCAAAAATTGAATCTACAGTTGAAGCAGTGCTCCGTACTTAGAGCTCCAATAAATGATAGGGTACGCCGGCCTGTGGAGAGGCGAGTGTGTTCTTTCATACTGCCATGCCGTATTTGCGAGGTTTTCTTGAGAGTCTGATGTTGCTAGGCAACCACGCTGCCCTTACGGGGTAGAACAAATGCTGATTAAAGTGCCGCCTTGCTGTTCTGGAGCACCGTCAATAAAGCCAGCCGGTTTTTAGAAAGCTGAAATGATGTGTTACTAGGCTCGGGGAAGTTGAGTGAAGTAAATGTACTGTTAAGTAGCTTGTTGTGTAAGGCTGGAGATGCAGTCCAAAACTTTTCTGATTGCGTTAGGGCTGCTGATCTGCTCTGTGTGTAGATGTGTAGGTGAAATTCCTCCTCATCACAGTGCATCCCAAACTGAATGGACAGGTCTCAGAGCGGTAGATCTAATCACTGATGGATTGACCCTGTTGTGCTTTTTTTGTGTTTTTTTTTTTAGGCTGAAGAGGAGGCTCGCAGGAACAGGCTCATGCGGGATATGGCACAGCTGCGCTTACAGGTTTCATTTTTTTATACTTATAATAAAATCATTAATACATCCAATTAGGGCTGGCACAATAATTATTATGAGCAAGATGTTATCCCAGAATTATTGTGATTATCATTTTATAACCATGAGTTCCTCTGATTTAATGATATAATAGTAGCATAATTATGCAAAAACACACGTTTAAATTTAAAGATAAAAATTGTAATATACAGAACCAGTCAAAAGTTTGGACACATTCTCATTCAGTGTTTTTAGTTTCTACATTGTAGATTAATATTAAATAATTAAACAATTAAGGGTCACATATGGAACTATGTAGCAAACAGTAAAAAAAAAAAAAAAAAGTAAGTGTGTTTGTCCTCCACAATCTCTTGATCTAAACCTGATCAACTGAGATGGTGATTAGGGATGAGCTGGAGCTTCACAGTGTGAAAGAAAAGCAGCAACTATTGTTCAGCACCTCCAGTAACTCCTTTAAGACTTCATGAAGACACTGAAATTAAAATAGCAAGAATGTGCAGATCTGTTCTCAAAGCTGAAGTATAACACTTTTTGATTACTAAATAATTCCATGTGTTCATTTATAGCTTTAATGTCTTCAATATAAAATGTACAATATAAAAAAATCATAAACAGAAAAAGAAAAAAAAAACACATTGAATTAAAAGAGGTGTGTCCAAGCTTTTTAAAAGAGAAAATATTAACATAGTGGCTTATTAAAGACAATAAGATGTCATCTCTCTTTAAGAAAACATAATGTGTAATATCACAGTCCTCAAAAACGTACTGATTAACACCAGTTTTTTACAAGTCTTCCTCAAGTCTTGCAAAAGTTTAGAAGCTCTTAGCACAGTTTGTACATGTTGTTGATGGCTAGATGAAGTTTCCTAATGTTTTGTGATTTTTTTTTTTCTGCAATAAATTATTGCATCCTGTACAGTACAAAGTTTATAAACATGTACTTTCATTTGATGAGAAATTAAGTGTGAAATGGACTTTTGTTATAGTGAAACATGAGAACAATTACGAACTACTGTCGAATAGCCCACCTCCATTCACCCCCAGCATTCCAAAATACAGAGCATTTCGCTGATGCTCCCATGCAAAGAAATCACCATTTACAAGCTCGAAGTAGCCATAAGTTAGGCCACGATTTATAAAAGGAATTTAATTATTTTGTTGATATACATTAATATTGTAGAGATATTTTGAGCAGCAGCTGGAATTAATTCTTTTTTACAGAATTCATTTTGCAATCTGATCCCCTGTCCTACCAATTCGTTCATACTCATCACTTAACTTATTACGACTTAATTTCCAGAATGTGCCTCAAAATACTGTGTTTATAAACTACCTGTGTTACTTTAAGCTTGTTAACGTATGAAAAAAAGCGATTTCTTTTTTTTCATTTCGGAGCATCGATTGTTGGGAGGATCAGCTTGAAGTGTTGTATTTTGGAATGCTGGGGGAAAATGGGTGCAGGATATTCGGAACAAATTTATACTGGTTAACATGTTGCACTACACCAAAAGTCCATTTCACACCTGATTTCTCCTCAAATAAAAATGCATGTTTACAAACTTTTTTACTGTACAGGAAGCAATTATTCATTTTAGAATAAATCACAGTTTGTCAATGCTATGCCCTTATCTCTTGCATTATAAGCCTGGGGGGCATCAGCTAAAAATGCTATATTTTGTAATGCTGGGGGAGACCTGAGGTAGACTATTAAACAAAATCGAATAGAATAGAAAATAGAATAAATACTAACAGTTACATTATAAATGATAATTTTCATATATTACAAGTCTTAGCTACTTAGCTACTTCTACTGAATATGGACAGCTACTCTTGATTTATTGGTTTTTAAACGTGAGAGAGAGTCTGGCTGACCCGTGCTTATTATACTTAATCCAGATGAATAGTATGTCCACTGCCTTAGTATGGGTTTATATGGTACCCACATTTCTGGCCTCACTTACTGAGAAAGCTGTAGTACTAGGATGCAGTTCAGAGAACTCCGGCACAGCCAGCAGTGCAGTGCTTGACGTAATGTGCCTCTGTCCGTCTCTGCAGTTGGAGGTGTCCCAGCTGGAAGGCAGCCTGCAGCAGCCCAAGGCCCAGTCCTCCATGTCCCCGTACCTAGTGCCCGACACATCCGCGCTCTGCCAGCACCTGAACCTGCTCCGACAGCTGGCTGCCAGCGGCTGCTTTATCATCATCATCCCCCGCACAGGTCAGAAACGTCACCCTGAATCTCACCCTCACAGATCTGCAGTTTAAATTAGAACTGTTTAGTCATCGGTCTCCAGGCAGATGAGTTATAGACTCAAGTTCCTCAGATTCAGTCTGTGCAGATTCACCGATCACATTTAATCTCTCTCAGGAGTTTCTTTAGTCAGGTCAGTAGAATTAGAGTCGGAATACATTTTAAGCTGGAGCGAACTTCTGTTCAACTGTGTGGTTATGAGGCAGACTGCTATAACATCATAACATGACATAATATCAGTCTGTCAGTTATAATATCAGTTTAAACACATGGCTTTTTTTATTTGAGTATGTTCCAGCAGTGCGTACTCCATTTCATTTACTGTTGAGTAGAGATGTCCAGTAATGAAGTACAAATACTTTTGTTCTTAATGGCATTTTTCCCCCTTACATTACTTTTACTTTTATACTTTAAAGCAGCACTAGGTAGGATTTCCTTGATTTTTTATCTTTTTAAAGACGTAAAATTACAGCTTGAAACTCATTGCAGTGCTGCATTGAGGTGTAATAGGAGGAATAGCAGTGCGACCAACGCTCGCGAGAACTGCGACCTGCTTTCCGAACTTTAGTTCTAACAGTTCAACAAGGACTACTGGTTCATTCTTTACAAACTCACATACAGACACTCTGGCAGAAGCTGGAAAGAGAACGAATATGTCTGTGAAAGCCAGAAAACGAGAAAGAAAAACTAATCCGCCTGAAGCATTTATTACTCTCTACAACTGTAGGGGGAGCCCACAAGCACAAAATCTCAATCCTACCTAGTGGAGCTTTAAAGCTGATGTCCGTACTTTCTGGGCCCTCTCGGTGAGAATGAATAATTGCACCGAGCATGCGGAAGAATCATTTTAAACTGGATGGATGTGATGCGTCTCCTTTCAGAGTGGATGAATCTGACTCCAGGTTATGTTCAGCCAGAGAGAGAGAGCGAGCACGGTCATGGAGCTCTCTCCACTGTTCAAGCGTTCAAGCCAATCCAATATTAATCCTGTTTTTAGCGCAGACACTATTGCGTTCCTTTTTGGCTTCAGAGCTTGCTTCATGCCTTCGTTTCTTTATTTTTACTATGGGTGAATGAGCCCTTCTGTAGTCCCCATTGCTCCACCAGTCGCTCGCGTTCAGTTTTTAGAATGAATATATTAATATTAGGCTTAGCAGGGATGGTGATTCCAGCACACGGATACCATTAAACACAATATTTTATCCCTTCTCCACTCAGAAATGCTTCTGCTTTCAGTTTAAAAACTAAATAGTATGGACTGCCACACTTTTATTTGAGTAAAAAGCTTAAGTTGATACTTCAACTTTGCTCTTGAGACTCTTGTGTTCTGGTAAATCCAATCTTGTATTTGGAAAGTAGTTGACCAACTTTGCTGCAACCTCTGAGTGACGTGTTCTCTGCTTTGTCATCAGTGATCGATGGGCTTGATGTTCTAAAGAAGGAAAATCCAGGTGCAAGAGATGGCATCCGTTTCCTTGAGTCAGAGTTTCGCAAAGGAAACAGGTAGGAGTATTTTTTTATTTTTGTCCCCCCATTTATCTGAATGTTGTATTTATTTGTCCATATCCTTAAAAAGACTATTCCACACAGTGAATGAAAACTACTACTACGGTTTGTGTCCACTGTGGGTTGGGCGATATAATAAAATGTGGTATCACGTTTCAAAATGTGCTTCACTTTTTACAATTAAAAAGCACTAATTACATTCTATGTAATAAAAAGTGCAGCAGGTCAGTGTTTATTTATTTATTTATTATTATTTATTTTTTTTATACGGTTAAAAATGCTTTAAAAAATGTTAAATATTGCCATATTGCCCAGCGCCCCCTGTTCACTTGACACTTGGCACACTGGTTTATTTATTTATTTATTTATTTTAAGTTTATCAGATAAAATGTCAATTTTTAAATATTACAATTATAAATCATTCAGTTGCAATTAGTGAAAAATAAAAAGGGGAGGAGCATAAAGAGCTATTAGAGATATTAGACCCGTCTGATGAATCGATCACATGGGTGTCTAATCTTAGCCACATTGGGCTGGAGTGTTTTATCAGTTGATCAGTCTTTAAACAGCTGATCACTTGACCCTGCTGCTTGGCTGGAATGGAAATCTGCAGCAGTACTGGCGCTTTGCAGATAAGATTGGACACCCTTGTATTAAAGCTAACACAGACTGAAATGTAGACATTTAATAATACTCTTTAATCATTTTTTATCACTAGTAAACCACAAGCTCCATAAATTACAAAAACTGAGAGTTTAGATTAAATTATAAGCATTTTGACTCTTAAACCTTGAAAATGTCACCCAGCTAAACACTTTATGCAGCACTAATTATGGATATATTAAGGTCCTGTTCTTGGTTTATTTATTCCTGAATTAGACCTTTCTTGTTGTTTAATTTACTGTACATTATGCTGTTGGTGCACAATTATAGGCATTATGTGTGAACTGCATGATTTGTAATAATGCACAACAAACACAGTGTTAAGACTCTGTAATGCAAATAATTAAGTAATTAGTATTGAGTAATTAAGTAAATATACTTGATTACTTATAAACTACTGCTAATTACACACTAGCTCCAGGTCTATTGTTTTGTGTGAGTTAATTTGACTTTAATAAATCACTAATAGATCAAGATCAGAGCTTCTGCTTAACAATAAATAAATTCAAAAGGAGTCAACATGTATTTAATTAGTCAATTTGCTTCAATGTTTTAGCATCTATTTATGGTGCTTTAGCTGCTAAAACAAGCCGAACAATTACATAATGCTCAGTATGTCAGTGTTTGGTTAAGGATTAAATAACATCTGCTCTGCTTGTGTGCTGTGTAATGGACAATTCAGATGCTATAATTTTTATGCATCAGTCATAAATGGCTACGGTAAGCATTACTGAGGTAATGTTTTGTATTGTTTTGTGTGTTAAGCTCGTTAAGAGTAAATCTTAGTTATGTGAAATATAAATCGGTTACAAATGTTTAGTTGATTCTTTATCGAATGAGTTGTCAATAAAATTTTGCCTTCTGAAATATTTTTGGTTTGGCATTCATGTGAAATACCAAAATACAGTCTTTCTTAACTGATTTTACTTTTTACGTATATACTTGCCGGTGCATCTCAAAAAATTAGAGAGTATAATGACTTTAGACTTGATAAAACACAGTGGATCAACACCAGCAGATGACATGTCTCTCCAAACCATCACTGATTGGTGGAAACTTCACACTAGACCTCAAGCAGTTTGGACTGTGTGTCTCTCCACTCTTCCTCCAGACTGTTTTCTAAATGAAATGTAAAATTTACTGATGATCAGTGATGGTTTGGAGAGACATGTCATCTGCTGGTGTTGCTCCACTGTGTTTTCCTGGGAAATCTTACAGCACTTCATGCCTCCCTCTGCTAACCATTTTTACGGCGATGTGGATTTCATTTTCCAGCAGGATTTGGCACACTGCCCACACTGCCAAAAGTACCAGTTGGTCTTATATAATATTCTAATTTTCTGAGACACTGACTTTTGGGTTTTTATTGGGTGAAAGCCATAATCAACAAAAAAATAAATAAACACTTAAAATGGATCACTCTGTGTGTAATACATATGTATAATATGTAACGTTACCAGTATAATTCTGTTATCATCATGCTTCCTATATATTTTCTCCCTGTATAAAAGCTTTTTACAGTAATCACCTCTGACGATCTTTTTCTATCCTGTCTTTGCTACAGATATATCCGCTGCCAGAAAGAGTCCGGGAGGAGCTTTGAGAGGGACAAGCTGAAAAGACAGGACATTGAAGCCTGGTAAGCTTAAATCACGCAGGGTTTATTTACCCTATTATGCAACATTTTATAGTGCATGCATCAAACACAACACAGTGGAATTTGTGCTCCTGCTTTGGCATATATTTATTTTATCCTCTATATTTTTATAGTCACTGTGGTGCTAGTCATGCAAGTTTTTTGGTTCCCCCAAACAAGATGAGGTTTTCTGTCACAGTGTTGATGCTTATGACAACAGAGCTCTGTATGATTAGCCGGATTTAAACCAACAGTACATAGAATAGAACTGCTGTAACTGAAAAAATATGCAGTAACACATCAGTCACATTAGACCATTTTTTTTGGGACTTGGACGCGTAAGTATGAATCTTCTTTTTTTTTTTTTTTTTTTTTTTTTTTTTAATAAAAATCAGAGTAATAGGAGTGTGACGAGATCTCGTGGCATGAGATCTCGTGAAATTAAACCGTGACGATATTTCTCGTCAAGCTTAAACCTCTCAGGACAAAAAAAAAAAAAATTTAGTATGGACTTTTTAGGAGGGATCTGGCAACCCAGTAGCGATAGTAGCGAGTGCAGAGGCTGAGCAGTGAGAGCAGCTCTCAGCAGCAGAGGAAAATTCGGGCATTTTTATAGAAGATGCTTCTGCTACTTTTAAGTTGTGTGTCTGGCTGAATTTTGGCTCCAGTGGAAACAATAAACGGTAACAGAGTGACCAACAAGACACAAAACATATATAAATACTGTAAGTAAATCCTACACGTGACTGTTTCATAGACAGCTGTACTAATCCCATAGCTCTGTACTGAATTAAAAAATATTCTGTCTATGTTTGCACTTCAGGCATAGTCTTAATATGACTGGTTATGGTTATGCATAGTTAAATTACAAGATATTTAGGAGAAAAAAAAAGAAGAAACCATAGTCTTAATATGACTGGTTATGGTTTGCACTTATTGTTTGCACTATATAAGACCTAGAAAAGTTTTATTTTTATTTTATTCTTATTCTTATTCCTATTTCTTATAGAATTAATGTGTGAGAGAAACCAGTCTGTTAATTGTGTTATATGATTTTGTTAAATAAAACTCTACTTTTCAAGCCATTTTTCATTTTTGACGTTTTCTTAAATCTCGTTCTCGTGAACCCAATATCGTGTCTTGTTTCGTGATATTAGTGTCTCGTCACACCCCTACAGAGTAATGATAATGATGTAATGATGGATTTCAGAATGCAGAAAAAATAAGGTCCTTTGTTTATTTTTTTTTTATTTAGTTTTATTTTTTTTAATATAGTACATTATTCTCTTTAAATTTTCCATCAAATCCATCAATGTTTCCAATTCAGGGACTTTTTGTTTTAGAATGTTTATAAAAATCTGGTTTCCATGTGTTTGCAGGCATCTCTACAAGATGGTGGACAGTTGCCGTCAGCTGACGGGCTCCCAGAGCAGCGGCGATGAAGACACAGCTGGCATGGTGACCATCCTGACCGGACACGCAGTCGCAGAACTGACTGAACGATCAGCTCCCATGAAGGTGTGTAGAATAAAAGGAGAATCCAGAACAGCTCTGGTTCTTTTCCTCCTGCTGCTGCGGTCGTTTAGCAGTGTGGTGCCAGGGCTGTGCGTGCCCATGCTAAATAGGGTGGCATGTGCAGCTGTCTGAAAGAACGCTCGCTAGCCGTCTGTCTACCTGCCTATTTTTAGAGGCTCTCGAGGGTCTACTCGTAATTAGCGGTGTAGTCGACACCCTTAAGCTGAGGCCCAGGACTAGAACAGGATATCTGGAGATAGAGCTAGGCTTAGACCAGGCTGCATGAGTCAGCAGCATGCAGCATTTTGTCCTGAAGCTCTTTCTTGAAGCTCCAGAGCATGATAAGTAGATGGGTTAAAATGCTGTAATAATATTTTGTTAATCTTCCTTTACCATGCATTAGGGCTGCACAATCTATCTATCTATCGCATGCGCAATAGTCACATCACAGGAAGTGCAATGTCACTTAAGTCATTTAAATCAAACATGTAGTGTTGCAATAGTTTATTTCTTCACACAAGAAGTAGATACACAGCATTGTCTCTGTGTCTGTGTAAGTGGCAGGCTGCTGCTGCCTGTGTGAGTAGGGTGGGGGGTGGTGTGGGGCTGTTGATGGCTGTTCAACTCTGTGCAGCACAGTTTTGTGCAGATATTTCAGGTTACAGCTGAATTCACGCTTTTAATCGCAGAAAAACGCTATTATTTATCTTTATCTTTTAAAAAGCCATTTAAATGCCTAAATTGTTGCTGTCTTCCTCTAATTTTGAGTGCTCGTCGCTGACTCAGCTCTTGATTGGTCAGGACGTGAGACAGTGCGTGGGTGGGGGCGGGGCTGGTGACTTCATGGGCCCTGCACTGTTTAATATTGCGATATATATATAGTTGCAAAAAGAACATTTGCAATGTAACATTTTCCAATATTGTGCAGCATACCATGCATGTTAATATAGTTTTAAAGTTACATTTCAAGAAAATAGTTTTGGTTTATAAATACTAAATACCCCTGTTCTTAATTTATTTGTTAAGTGAACACACACACTCACCAATGAACCCACACACAGTGGTCAGTGAGCGCATGCCTGGAGTGGTGGGCAGCCTTTGCAAAAAAGAGTAAGGATTTTGCTCTAGAGCTCAACAGTGGCAGATTGGCCATCAAACCCTGGTTCCTGTGGTGCAGTGGATAACACCACCGCCTGCCTGTGAGCTACCATGTAGAAGACTGAGGTTCAATTCCACGTCTGGGAGACTATGCTGTGCTGTACCAATAAGAGTACGAACTAAGCTCTAGTTGTGGGTTTACATTTACATTCACTGCATTTAGCTGCCACTCTTATCCAGAGCTACTTGCAAGATAATTCCTATTATAGAGGTGGGTCAATATAGTGTTAGGAGTCCTTGGGCTAGACTCCTAACACTCTTAACGTATTTGCTGACCTTGATATTTTGCCCAGTATGATTTTCTGAGCAAAGAGAGCCCGTAAACTTGAATGAGCTGGTATGTAAATATAGTTTAAAACATAACAAAAACAGTATTTTATTTTATTTATTGTTTTGTTTTGTTCATTTGGGATATTTAAATTAATTATGTTCCCAATTCCAATGTCTGAATATTCTTAACTAGCAAAAGTAAAAAAAAAAAGACTAGCAGAGAAATCATAGTGGATAAAGAAGCTTTACAGAAACACCAAAAACCAATCAAATGTTCACATTCAGGTTCTTTTTTGCCTTAAAATAGGAAGTATTGAAATCAAACAATAAAATCACTAAATAATGAATTGCAATAAAATTACTAAATTATATTAAATGTTTTATTCCAATAAATTCATGCATGCATAAAGTGAAATGAATTTGACCTTCCCATTATAAGAGCTCGCACTCACAGAGAGGTGTTCTATGCACTCTGCTATGCAGTGCATTCCTGCACGACACGCTGACCTGCGACGGCTATAAAACAGTGTACGGGTAGAGAGTAGTGCTTTATAGCAGTGGATTAAATTATCCTTTATTACTACGGCTGTCATTGTCGTAGTGATTTAAGAGATCAGACCTGTAAAGAGTAGGACCTGGAGCCTATGTAATGTTTGGAAAAGAGAAGTTTTGCTCTTCTAATGCTTCTGTTCTTTAAATTTTACCTGTTTCACTTTGTTGAAGTTGCAGCATTTTTATTATAGAGCATATTCATTTATTCCTTACACCACAGTTCTATTAAATTATTATTCTTTATTCTCACAATGAGATTTTTGAATTATTAAATTTTGTATTAATTGTTTTAGCTTTTCAGATAAAAAAACAACATTATGTTAAAAGATAAAAACATTCATAACAGAGAGAGAACAATAGAGGTGAAAATAAATAGCAAGATAAGATGAGGGCTTCAGGTGTGCTGTCAAACCTAATTGATTTAATCGATAGAATTACGCTTTTATGATGATTTTTATATGTGAATATAAATGAATCAAATGCATGACTTCTTTCTCATTGTATATGTTAAAATAACCGATATCCTTATTTTTGGTGGTTGGTGATTAAATTATATTATATAGAGCTTAATACTGCTGACTAAATAGAAACCTTTTGACAATATCTATTAACCTGGCTGCATTAGCAATATTAAGTTAATATCTCCACTTTGAGCTCCCACAGCTTAAAGAACACGCAGCGTCCTTCTCGGAGTACAATCAGTCCCTATTTGTCAAATAAGGCCTCAACAGTCATGCTACCATTATAAGATTAAATATTATTATGTTCCATGTATCCATGTATCTCTAAAATGTTAAGGAATTATTAATACGTTGTCTTTACACAATAATTACTTTATCAGCTAATTGTACAATACATTAACATAAGCGTTATCATTTTTGCTGTTCTTGATATTGTCCCGTATGATTTTCTGAGCAAATTAATTACGAATTATGTTTTTTGTTCTTTAAACACAAGATGTAATTATATTATGTCATTATAATATATGTAGTGTAATTATATCATTATATTAGTGGCCTATAGTGACAATAATATAATTTAATATTATTTTTTATTTGAGTGGATACAATATAATTCCAGTATCCAGTAAGTGAATTAATATACAAGTCTTAGGAAAAGGCTTGGGGAAAGAAAATCTAAAGTATGTAATGCAATCTGTAGTGAACATCAGTCAGTGACAGATGCTGTAAGTCATCTATATTATATCTATATTTAAATATTGGAAATACGGGATTTAAAATCAAAATGTAATTAAAACTATTAAGAGACATATATACTAAGAGTGTGCAGATATGTCCTCAAGGCTAAATGTGCTAAAATATAAAACACATTCTGGTTTACCACTTTTTATTTACAGTTCAGTGTGAAATTTACAATATATAAAAAATATATATAATTAGAAAGAAAACACACTAAATGAGAAGAGGTGTGTCCAAACCTTTCACTGGTGCTGTGTGTGTATGTGTGTTTATATATATATATATATATATATATATATATATATATATATATATATATATATATATATATATATATATATATATACACATATATATATATATATATATATATATATATATATATATATATATATATATATATATATATGTATATATATATGTATATATATATGTGTGTGTGTATGTAAAGTAAAATCCATTCTCCTGGATTAACATCTCTGCTCTCGTTTCAGTCAGCCATCCAGGCGGTGGTGTCCGCAGGCATGGAGCTGAAGAACATCGTTGATTTCTACCGGCAGTGGAAGGAAATGGGCTGAAAGAGGCAGAGGGGCAGGGGACCAGCCCGGCGCTCAGCTGATCACACATTCACTCCCTCTCTCTTTCTGTCTCTCTCTCTCTCCCATTCTATTGCTCTGTCTGTTTCTGCATCTCCAGGATTATTAAATAAATCTAAATACTCGAGGATGGAGAGATGGAAAGATTGAGGCTACATAAGTGTTTGGAGAAAGGAAAGGTCAGAGGCAAGGGGGGCTTAAACGTGAAAGCAGTGGCTCCTCAACCCCAACACGGGAGGTAGACTCCTGAAGGGCTGGAGTGAGGTAGGGAGATGCAACACCGGTGTTTTAGTACACCCTGGTGTATACCGACGAGATGAGTTAAAAAAACGTACATAATGTGTTGAGAAACACACATAAGTAACACATGCATTTACACACACACACACACACAGAAGACAAACCAACAAGTATAAATATATAGAGCAAGGTTTTGACTTTTGATTTCCTCCTTTTCCTGTGTTCCCATTGAGAGGGAGTTGTGTCTAACTGGTAGGGTGGCAGGAAGGACGAGGCAGTAAACCACAGGGCAAGAGAACTCATCCCTGACCCGAAGAGGGAGGCCGTTGTTTAATCGGTCTAGTGCAAAATTCACAGGGATTCTTGACGCCTAGGTCCACGAAGGATTCAGATCATTGGATGTACATTTTTTTTTTGGATGGATGGATGGTTTTCTTTCCTTTGTGGCTGCTTATGTTTTTTTTTTTTTTTGCCGTGTTCTTTTTGTGACTAATGTATTGTGTTCATCTGTTATTTTTGAAAAAGGATGGATATGTAAGGCAGATGGCAGGTTTTATTTGATTTTATTTTTGTATGTCATACTGTATTATTGCTTTTGTATGCTGTGCTGATCTCACCGGAACGACCTCGGCCTCGTAGAAGCCCGGAAGAGGGTTCCGCTCATTCTCCATCTCATACTTTTCATTAGCTGTTATTGAAAGGCGGGGTTCGGGGCGAGGCATCTGTCCTTGATCGCG
Source organism: Astyanax mexicanus (assembly GCF_023375975.1). Lineage (NCBI taxonomy): Eukaryota > Metazoa > Chordata > Actinopteri > Characiformes > Acestrorhamphidae > Astyanax > Astyanax mexicanus. Next base: position 114,988,103 of record NC_064408.1, read on the forward strand.
ACTCCAGCCTTTATCGCTAACATACGTGTGTAAAGGTAGTTTTATTCGAGTCTAAAACTCATGAACCCCATTTACCATCACTACCCATAGTAGTTGTTCCATACTGCACAGTGCGAAGGAAACCAATTTACGTGTGAGGCCATGCATTAAACAATAAAAAAAAGAAATGAAAGATCATGGAACCAGTTGTGCATTCTCCTTTTTTTCCCCTTTGATTATTATATTGATGTTAAGGTTTCTTGTGTTGCTAAATAGAAGTTTCCTTAATGCAGAAAACATTGCAAAATTGGAATCCTTAAGTTGAAGCATAAATGGAGTTATGAAATAGCTAAAATTTGGGAAAAGGCTACGCCCATTCATTACCATACATCCTATAAAACCCTCCTCTTCCTTCACCTTCTTGTGACTAAATTCACACAACAGCTTCTCCTTCCAGGCAAGGGGAGGGGTGGTCCGGCTTCATTCTCAATCATACAAAGCCACCCAGAACTCCAGCCCAAGTTTCTCGAGTTCCTCTTCCTTGTCCAAGTCTTTCTAGAGTGTGGTCTGCATGCCAAAAAACAGATATAGTGAGATACATCACATATAAAGACAACAATGTACTAAATAAAGTAAGAATACAGCTCCTATATGATTTGGAATTATGTAAACCATAATAGTGTAAAGTACATTTTTACAGTCAAAAATATAACTGAATCCAGTTTGGTCTGTAAATACTGAACCACGAGACCCATGCAACAGCATATCTATTAATCATACAGTATCAAAATAAGCTAATAGAAATTAACAGGACTGGTCTAAATCATAAGTTACAATTCCAAAGAAATTAGTAGCACAAAATACTTTCAAACTAAAAGGTATTATTACTAGCTGTATTTTTTTTTTTTTTTGCCTTTTTTTGCAGATTCATACAAAGATCCATCCTTATCTGATTTGTGAATTTAAAAAAAAACTAACCTGAACATTATTACACACAGAAAATGAAAATCTGTCTTACTTGCCCCAGTTTTTCTTTTTAAACAAAACTTGGATGCTTTAATTGCATCAGTGCACTTTTGCTATTGTCTGTGTAATTGTAGGTGATGGATAAAAAATAAAGTAAAACAAAACAATAAAAGATATTATATGGCACTATAAATTCGTTAAGGGTGTGTATGCATTCATTTGAGATTTTTCCAGCAAACATCAACTAAAATTGGGGACAAAACAGTAGATTTTGAATTGATTTTAAAATATTACATTTCCCAGACTTTCCCGTCTCTAAAAACTAGTCTAGCCTCTTTTTTAAGCCTACCAGTCTCACATTATCAAGTCTAAGTAGGTCTCTCTGTCCCTTTGCCTAAACACTATTCCAGTCTCCTGCCCGCAACAGTTCTGGGCCCCCTGCCTGGATCTCATCATGACGCTGGCTCTTGTGCCACCCAGTCAAAGGATGGTCAGTCACTGCCCTACTTTTGGGGGCAAATTACTCGCATCCCTGTGCCCAGATGAACCCTGCGGCTTCAGCAGAATGGACAAAGGGCTGGGGGAGAAAGTGTCACCAGAGCAGAAAATGTACCCTGACTAATCTCTTGTGTTTGTGTCATCAGATGCATGTCTAATAGAAAGAAACTGAGATGCAAATCACGGTAGATATTAAGCTGTTGTGGGTCAATGAATTGATTAATTCCATTGGTGTTGTCGTTTCTGGTTGTAGGTTTGACTGGGCCTGGATCAGAAAGTGTTTTATTCAGGGGTATCAGAAGCATTTTAAGGTGGGGAGTAGGACACACGCGGGGAGTCTGGGGGTCCTCCTCCAAATATTTTTAATGAATTTGATGCCATGTCCTGCATCCTTAATTCAATGTCTACTTTAGAGATAGATTCAACAAGATCCCAACTAGTCCAAGAATACCCTGTTGTTGAGTAAAATAAATAAGGCAAATCTTTCTCCTGATATTTCATTGTTTATTTAAACCTTATTTTATGTGGACTATGGTTAATTATTATAACAAAAGAATAATGTTTTAGCTTATTAAAGCTGGACATTGTTAAATGGCAATGGGGCTGACGGGACCTCCTCCAGTTTCCAGCAGCCTGCACTACCTGTGCACTGACTGCACTGTCCATACACTTCACCTACATTTGGTGAGTTGTTGTAGGCAACCGTGAAAACCATGAGTGGATCTTCAGTATTATGTGTATTATCCTTTTAATCAAGTGGAAGTGGAACAATAGGAACATCACATACATAGAGGCTTCATAATCTATTAAAAAAACATTGAAAATGTATTTATAAAGCAGTATTTGAACATTTATGAACAGCTTAGGTCATTACTTGCAACATGACATAAGATTTAGGATGAAATAAATGAGCTTGTATTCATGTATGAGTGTTATTTATTATAAATTAGACTTAACAAATATGATTGATGAGAGGCAAAAACAGTTATTTAAGGCAAGAAAGAACCTTTCCAATACATAACATGAATGTCTTATGAACAGAAAATGTCACCATTTTAGTTTGTGAGCCTAAAAATCATTTTCATGTTGCAAATATTGACATTAGGTTTATAAATACATTATTTAATGCTTATGTAGGAAGCCTTTAAATACAGTTGTAACCCAAATCTTAATTCTTTGGGTGCGGCAGATTAGGACAGAAAATATCAATGTAGAAACCTATTGTGTAAAATAAACTGACATTTTGTATTGTTCAGTAGAGTAATGTGTATATTGTGGATGTTTGAGTATACTCAACTTTTATTGATACTATATACATTATACTCAAAATTAGTTACAATTAGTAATAATTACGCACCACAAGCCTTTATACATTAATTTGTTCAGCAAAATGCAATTTAATGTACTATATAGGAAAAACCATCTACATGACTTGGCAATAAGCTTTTATAACTTTTCTCAAATCCTGCACTGATGGTAATTCGCCTCTCTCTCTTTCCGAGATAAGGCACTTGGCAGTCTCATTATAATGGTGCTTTCTAAAGCCAGAATGGCATGTAGTGGAAAATGCAGGATGAGAGTTTCCTGAACCCACTACTCTGCTATTTTGGACACTACAGGGAGAGCATTACTAATGGACCGGTAATTGCCCAGGCCTGTAGGGCCTGTAGATTAAAAAGACAGGTGTAATTACTGCAGGCTGAAGCATTCCTTCTCTAATTTACCCATTAATGACTTTGTTATTTAGGCAATAAATAGCTCCCAACTTTTTAAAAACAGTTCTATAAAAATCCTTAAATAGAGACATTTTCTTTCAGTTTCTTAATTATATTAATTGAATTGTGTGATGTGTGTGGCATGTTCCTCCTGTGTTTCGTACAGGTTCTCCAGTTTGCTCTTATTCAACGTGTTTTCTTTCTTTTTATCATTATTTACATTGTAAATTGTAAAATAAACCTTGTCGTTGATGAGCCACCACTGCCCCAATAATATATGTATTAGGGTTGGGCGATATTGTAAAAAAAAAAATAATAATAATCTTGATATTCTACAAACATATAAGCAATTCTCAATTCAAACATCCTCCTTATAATTCAGTTTAGGAAAAGTGTAAAATCTGAAAACCGCTTCCTCATAAAAGAGATCTTTAACAGGTTTCTGGCAGAAGCACATGTCTATCTACTGAGGTTCAGTCTGAGAGCTTCTACAACCCCTGGCAAAAAGTATGGAATCACCAGTCTTGGATGAGCACTCCTTCAGACATTTCATTCTGTAAAACAAACTCTGATCAAAAACATGATACAATAATAAGGTCATTCCAAAGTGCAACTTGTTGGCTTTCAGGAACACTCAAAGAAATGAAGAAAAAACATTGTGGAAGTCAGTGAATGTTACTTTTATTGACCAACCACAGGGAAAAAAATATGGAATCACTCAATTCTGAGGAAAAAAGTATGGAATCACTCAAATTGAAGGTAGAAAATAAGGACACACCCAGTCAATTTCCTTTCCCTAAATGGACACCTGCCTCAGATTAGATCTGCTCGTTAGTCTGCAGTTAAAAGCACCTGCAGTCATGACACCTTGGAGGGCTGCTGGACGAATTAGAATGGCAAGAACCATGGCTCCAACAAGAGAAATGTCTCTTGAAACAAAAGAGAGGATTGTGAAACTTCTTGAAGAAGGTAACTCTTCACGCATGGTTGCTAAAGATGTGGGCTGTTCACAGTCAGCTGTATCCAAGATATGGACCAAATACAAACAGCATGGAATGGTTGTTAAAGCCAAGCGTACTGGTAGACCGAGAAAGACATCAAAGCGTCAAGACAAGCAACTTAAGGCCATTTGTCTTGAAAACCGAAAAAGTACAACTAAACAGATGAAGCATAAATGGGAAGAAGCTGGAGCCAATGTATGTGACCGAACCGTAAGAAATCGCCTGAAGGAAATGGGATTTCAACACAGGAAAGCTAAAAGAAAACCATCATTGACACCTAAACATAAAAGAACAAGACTGCAGTGGGCTAAGGAGAGGCAATCATGGACTGTGGATGACTGGATGAAAGTTATCTTCAGTGATGAGTCAAGAATCTGCATTGGACAAGGTGATGATGCTGGAACTTTTGTTTGGTGCCGTTCCAGTGAGATTTATGAAGAGGCCTGCCTGAAGAAAACAACCAAATTTCCACAGTCCTTGATGATATGGGGCTGCATGTCAGGCAAAGGCACTGGGGAGATGACTGTGGTTAATTCTTCTATCAATGCACAAGTTTACATTGACATTTTGGACAGTTTTCTCATCCCTTCAATTGAACAGATGTTTGGAGATAATGAAATAATTTTCCAAGATGACACTGCATCGTGCCATAGGGCAAAAACAGTGAAGGCATTCCTTGGAGAAAGACACATTCAGTCGATGTCATGGCCTGCAAATAGTCCAGATCTCAACCCAATTGAAAACCTGTGGTGGAAATTGAAAAAAATGGTCCACAAGAAGGCTCCGACCTGCAAAGCTGATCTGGCAACTGCTATCAAAGAGAGTTGGCACCAAATTGATGCAGAATACTGTTTGTCACTCATCAAGTCCATGCCTCAGAGACTGAAAGCCGTTATAAAAGCCAAAGGTGGTGCAACTAAATACTAGTGATGTATTTTGAATCATCTTTTGTTTATCTGTTTTTCATGATTCCATACTTTTTTCCTCAGAATTGAGTGATTCCATATTTTTTTCCCTGTGGTTGGTCAATAAAAGTAACATTCACTGACTTCCACAATGTTTTTTCTTCATTTCTTTGAGTGTTCCTGAAAGCCAACAAGTTGCACTTTGGAATGACCTTATTTTTGTATCATGTTTTTGATCAGAGTTTGTTTTACAGAATGAAATGTCTGAAGGAGTGCTCATCCAAGACTGGTGATTCCATACTTTTTGCCAGGGGTTGTATATGTAAAGATGTAAAGAGCTCCATTATGCCATTTTGGAAATTGCATTAAAACAGTAATTCAGTTATCTCAAAAAAATTAATATCATTAAAAAGTTACTTTATTTCAGTAGTTCAGATCAAACTCATATATTATATAGATGTATTACACACCAAGTGATCTATATTAAGTGTTTATTTATTTTATTGTTGATGATTATGGCTTACCCAAAAATCTTTGTCTCAGAAAATTGTAATATTATATTAGACCAATTGGTACTTTTGGGGGTGTGGGCAGTGTGCCAAGTCCTGCTGGAAAATGAAATCAGCATCTCCATAAAACACTGCACTGACTTGATAATAAAACACAGTGGATCAACACCAGCAGATGACATGTCTCTCCAAACCATCACTGATTGGTGGAAACTTCACACTAGACCTCAAGCAGCTTGGACTGTGTGTCTCTCCACTCTTCCTCCAGACTCTGCTCCCTTGATTTACAAACTAAATGTAAAATTTACTGATGATCAGTGATGCTTTTATATATGTATATACAGCTCTGGAAAAAAGAGACCCTTTACAAAATTGTGAGTCTCTTTGATTTTACCTAATTGAAAACCTCTGGATTATAATCAAGAGGAAGATGGATGATCACAAGCCATCAAACCAAACTGGACTGCTTGCATTTTTGCCCCAGCAGTGGCATAAAGTTATCCAAAAGCAGTGTGTAAGACTGGTGGAGGAGAACATGCCAAGATGCATTGAACTGTGATTAAAAAACAGGATTATTCCACCGAATATTGATTTCTGAACTTGTTGAGGTCTGAAAGCTCTGATCTATTTTGTTTTTCAGCCATTTCTCATTTTCATCTTTAAATGACAATATTTTTATTTGGATTTTGGGAGAGATGTTGTCTGTAGTTTATAGAATAAAACAACAATGGTCCTTTTACTCAAACAGATACCTATACATAGCAAAATCAGATAAACTGATTCAGAAACTGAAGTTGTCTCTTCATTTTTTCCAGAGTTGTATGTATAATACTTCTGTTCTAAACTAATTTAAAGTAAGTCTGAGTTTAGTGTAATATCCCTGTAGGAACTCCTGCAGTGTTACTGTAGGTCATGTTCCTGGGGGTAGTGGAGTTGCCTGGCTGAACCCAGAGGTTTTCCTCAGCTTTGTTCTGTCAATGTCTCCTGATGGTGGAAAACAAAGCTTCTTTCTTGTGTCTGTCCAATGGGAAAAGTGTGTGTGGAGCCTGGGGGAGGAGGGAGGGCTCGAGCTGCACTGTTTTTATTTCTTTCCCCTGGAATGCTGCAAATGGGCTGCTGCTGCTGCTGCTACTGCTGGGGTTAGCTTAGCCATGCAGCTTTAGCTTTAACTTTAACACAGCTTAACTTTAATAAAACCACACCACCTTCAAACTGGACACTCCAGCTACAAAACTGGGAGGCACAAATGATCTCATAGACTGTGTAAAGTCTAAAGGTTTGGGCTGTTTTTATCTTATTTGTATCTGTTTCTGTGTTACTCTGTGTGAGTTACTGTCAGTTAGGTACTCTGTAGAGAAGGAGTGAAAGTGACAGTGTGTGAAATGTGTGGGATTTGTGAGAGAAATGAGAGTTTAACAGACTTTAATCCTCTTCAGACAGACTCAGGAAACTCTCAGGGTGTGTTAGCTTTCTGTGAGAGTCTGTATGGTTTAATAAACACCGCCAAAACCCCTCAGTGCTGAAGGAACACCTACTGGAGTCAGTTAACTCTTACTGTGATCATCCACAGTGGCTATATTAGCCTGTTACATTATCTCAGTACTGCTTAAGTATTTTTTGTAGGTGATAGCTAATCATTTTACATTTATTTACAATAATATGAGAGGAATTGTATTTTTCTCACTTTATTTTAATCATTTCTGTTTATATTTTTAAATTAATTCAAGTTATTTTTAAACTGTTAAACTATTAGAGTTCATATTCTTCAGCTGTTTTGGCCTTTAATTCTAATCTTGACTATCTAAATAAAAAAATAGTGGCACATCTTAAAAAAAAAAAAAAGAATTTTATAGATTTTCACCACAAAATTGTTTGCTTAAACTGAATTTTAGATCAACTTTACATTAAATTCGACCAATATTTAAGACTCCTGATTTTCCTGTAACATTTTATACAAAATAAAAAAAATAATAAATTTAACCCTATCCGGACTGTATTAGTATTTTCAGAGGAACGTCTGTGAAAAAATATTTCACACTTCTACTCAGTGATAAAACCCTTGAATCCGGACTAAAATTTAAAAAACAGGAGAACCAGTGAGGTTTTTTTTTTTTTTGTTTGTTTGTTTTTTTTTTAGCTCCTCCATTTCCACTTGCTGTTGTGTTTACGTGGATCTCTGTGGAAATGCTAGCTCAAAGAGTAATTATGGTGCATGGCAGTGGACAAATAGCTATTTTATTAAACGCGAGGAGACGAAACTTAGACATGTGAATCCGGACGGGACTAAAATTACCGTAGGAGCACGGAGTTGAGAGAAAAACTGTAGGTAATTCAGCCTGTAATTTTCTCAGAGCACGTCTGAAAAAAAAAAACACATCCATGGTCGTTCTGGATGGGAATAAAATCACAGAGGACCCCATCAAAAAGAAAATTACCCCAGAACCCCCTGAGAAAATAATCCCATCCGTATACGGCTTTTGACATTTCTCACTGTTTTCAACATGTTTCCCTACAGAGGGATTACTAAAATATTGCAATTAATTTGTATGTTTTTTTAAGATGTAAAAGTGCATCCTTTTTCATTTTTAATCTTGCAGTGTAATGTATTGATTGAATAAACAACATAAAAAAAACACTTCAGTGCTGAAGGAACACCTACAAACGTGCCCAAGGCGCTTCACGATGCTCATTGCTATCTTACACCCCACCAAAACATGTCCAGTTCGCTACATCGTCAAGATAGCAATCCACTAAAGTCAGAGCACATCTGGCTCTTAAAGGACATGGCAAGCAACATGCTGATAGGTTTATTTTACCAAATCCTACCCATGATTATTTAAGAGAATTATTCTTTTTGCCTTTTGCGCAATTTAAGCAGTGCAAGGTGTACTTTTCCCATTGTTCCGCTAGCAAAGACACACAGACACGACCTAAATCAAGCTGCACGGTGCATGGTTGACAGCTCGCATATAGATCACTGAATTAGGACCCTCAGTGTGATGAATTAGAGTTAAAATCTATAGGTTGGCTAGGTATGTTAGTGTTAACTATAACTCAGTATTACTTGAGTGTTTTTAAGAGATAGTACTTTTACATTCATTTATAATATTTCTAAAAGGATTCTTCTGTTCTTTTTATCTCAGTTCAATTTAGTCATTAAATACACTTTAGAATTAATTATTTTTGTATTATGGCCCATTCACTGTTAAAATGACAAGTTCCTCAAGGAACTTTTGGAGGGTGTACCAACTATGGAAGAACCCCTTAAGGTCCTTTAAGGAACCATCAGGAAATATTTTTCTTCTAAAACCCTTTCATGGAGGTCATTTAAAGCACATTAAATAGTTTATCCACAGTTTTAAATTGAAGAACTAAAAGTTACTCAAGGAACTTTTACTTTTAACAGTGTTTAACAGAATCATTTGACTCATCAGTCAACATACTTGTTATCATTAAATTGATTTAGTTATTTAAACCACTGAAACAAGAGTTGCCATTTTTCAATAATTCTGCACCTTAACTTCATGTTCCAACATCAGACTAGTTTTACGGATTATCAAACATCAGTCTGCTTAACATTTTATCATTGTCTTTCACATGTTTCCTGCCAGAGGAAGTGATATCACTGGATGCAGGTCTTTTATTCGTTAGTGGTGCTTCTTACTCTCATGCAGCAGCTTGAGGATTGGACTGGATTGAGTTGGAGTAGCTTTGGTTTATCCTAACAGTAAACAAAGATGATTTCTGATACAATCAATTGATTACAAAATCTAAAATCTACTTTTTCTTGTTCTTTGTTAAATACAATAGGTCTTGAATAGGTCTGAGTTGTCTATGTATGGTGCACATGAAACAGTTTCTCAGCCTCCCTTGTCTGCAGTAGCTAGTAAAAGAAACCCTCAGAAATACGAGTTGATCAGAGAGATGTAAAATTTCTACATCAACCAGTGACTACATGGCCTTGCCCACCTCGGCTCAGGACCGCCCACAGGCAGAACTGAAGCCGACATTGTCTCGTTAGTTAAGGAGGAGCTTACAGCTTCTGTTTAATGTAATTACAGCTTTTGTTTACAGCAGCTAGTTAATGTTAGCTGTCCTGTGTAGGTAGTAACTAATAGGTTTAAATCGGACCTCCGGTTGATTTTTGCTGGTCGTGTTTTCCAAGACCTTAAATATACACTAGAGAAGTAGTGTACTAGTGTAGTTGTTTAAGTAAAAACTAGTTGGGACAGTAAGAGGGGGCCTCTTTGAAGTATAAGAAGAGAGCCCCCTCCTCTTTCTTCTTTTCTCTTTACAGAGTAAATATAGGACTCCATGGTGTGGATCATTTCTGCATTTGTTGAATCTGCTGCAGTCTGGCTCGAGTTACAGCTGTTGCTCCACTGAGTAGAGAAAGTTATGGATGGAGTTAACAGAAGCCACGGCTCTTCCTGCAGCACTTACTCTAACCCGCGGGGCGGGATCAGGGAGGGGAAGGGTTTTGGCACGGACTCACAGCCATAGGGGCTTTGGGCTGGATATATGGCCGTAGGGCTGCTGCCCCTAAGCCTCGCTCAGCCCTGCTCAGCCTTTCAGCACAAAATCAGCCCCCTGTGCACCACTGCTCCCCCCAACTGAGGGCTCACTTTTATCCCGCCTACTGTAACTGCTTTTCACCAGAAGACATGAAGAAAAGTCCACAGCACTGTACGTATAAGGGTTTTGTTGTTGGTTTGTTGGGTGGTTTATGGAGACCCTTGCCTTTTGGGTGTGTTTTAACTGAATTTTGCCTGTAAAAGAAAAGCGTTAAGGGTTTTAAATGTGTTCATTTATCATATTCTGTCTTATTTTAATGTATGCATGCACTTTTCATTGGCTGTTTCTCTTTGAGTTGATGTGCTGAGAACTTTAGTTTAAGAAGTTGGTCTAAGTTGGTGTTACACTGCGCTGCACTGCTGCTTTTCTGCTAAACTCCAGCCTCTAACTCTTATACATTACAAGCATTTTTTTTGCAAGTTGCTTGTAGTTCTAGAAGCAAATATCCTGTCACTGAGCTCCAGTACAGTAGATTAACTGGTTCAATGTGCTGTTTAGGAATGCAGAGTTTTCCTTGAGTGGAATTCCTCAGCTACATTGTGTTATTAAGTCATGCCTGACTTAATGCAGTAAGGCTGAAAGAACTGGATGTTCCAGAATTGTATTTTTTTATTATGAAGGTCAATACAGATAAAAAAAAATAGTACAGTGCTTTAAATGAGTGCTCAGACAGGTATCAGTTATTTTATTTTATTTTTTTTTATATTTGGGATAGCATAGCATTGTGTAAGTTGCCACATAAAGTGTTAACTTGGGCTTACCTTGGGCTTGGGAACTCTCACGCCTGTATAAGTTTTGAGGTGTTATCTTGTGAGTGAGGTTGATGAGAGATAAGAGATAAGATAAACCTTATATTAATGCAGCAGCAAAAAAAGAGGACAGAACCGAAGTACCAGAAATTATTCAACAGTATAAGAAAAAAAAAGATCAATTTCTGAATCCGTTCCTCTGATTTTGCTATTTCTAGGTTTATGTTTGAATAAAATGATTTTTTTTTTATTCTATAAACTACAGACAACATTTATCCCAAAATTCCAAATAAAAATATTGTCATTTAGAGCATTTATTTGCTGAAAATGAGAAATGGCTGAAATAACAAAAAAGATGCAGAACTTTCAGCACGCAAATAATGCAAAGAAAACAAGTTCAGATTCAGTTCAGTTTTAAGAGTTCAGAAATCAATATTTAGTGGAATAACCCTGTTTTTTAATCTCAGTTGTCATGCATCTTGCCATGTTCTCCTCCACCAGTCTTACACACTGCTTTTGGATAACTTTATGCCTTTACTCCTGGTGCAAAAATTCAAGCAGTTCAGTTTGGTTTGATGGCTTGTGATCATCCACCTTCCTCTTGATTATATTCCAGAGGTTTTCAATTTGGTAAAATCAAAAACTTATCAACTGTCTTTTTTTCCCAGAGCTGTATGTACATTAGATACAAGAAAACATTACTAAAAAACGAAAACCCTAAAAAAAAGCTAAGATTAAAGGAAGTCTGGAGGGTCCGGAACACTGGCCCACCTGCTCATGGCAAGGCAATATAATTGATTAATTGGAACAAGGTCTGATAGTGTGTGCTGAATGAATAAGGCATTTTATTTCTGAAGTTCCAAATTATTGTCATTTAACATTCCTCCATCCACAGTGTCACGTGTGCACTGGGAATGTCATAGTAGGCATTATCACCTGCAGTGGACAGTGCAGTGGGTAGTAATGATGACGGTGGCTTATGGAAAGAGATGTCCATGCAAACTAACAAGTGACTCTGGCAGAAATCTCATCCACATTCAAAACAGGAGATCACACACACACACATATATCTCACAGATAAGTGCAGCATTATTTAGCTTGCATGGGAGATGGCAAAAGTCATGAGATACAATACTACTTTCTATCCAATGATATTTGGCATGTCCGTGTATATATCCCATCCAATGCATCAGTAGGAGAACTGTGGGTCTATATTAATATCCAGTATTAATTACATTCTTATGTGCTGATTTTGATATATACACATTACAGATACAGTAAACTGAATAAAGGGCAGAAAACTACACAAAGTAAACAGTGTACTCTTTGAGTGTTAAGTAAATACGTCATCAATATCAGATTAAAATATTGATAAAATCTAAATATTAATCTGATGCCAATATTTTTTTGTATTCTGATACAGAATGTAAAGGCTATTGTGCTGACTAATATCAAACACCATTGTGTTGCCAATATCAACTCTCACATATCACTAGAAATGAAAGAGAAGCTTGGCTATGTATCGGTATCAGACAATTTTTAGACCAAATATGCAATCTGTAAACTGGTTGCTGCGTCATTGCAACAATGAAAATGTATATTTGAAAACATACTGTATTTGAATTTGGAACTGAAATTTAAATTAAATTTGGAACTGAACTTTAAATTGAATTTGATACTAAAATTTAAATTGAATATGGAACTGAACTTTAAATTGAATTTGATACTAAAATTTAAATTGAATATGGAACTGAACTTTAAATTGAATTTGATACTAAAATTTAAATTGAATTTGGAACTGAAATTTAAATTGAATTTGGAACTAAAAAAATTCAACTGTAACTTAATAAATAAATACTAAATTAAATTTAAATACATTTCTGAGCGATTTCTTCATTTGAGGACACCTATCATTAGAGCTGGACGATATGGTATAACAATATTTATTACAATATTTTAGAGCACAGACAAAAAGCTAAAAGCACCAGCAGTGGCGGATTCTTAAAAACTGCTGTTAAAAACTCTCTCATGCACAATACAGTGATTTTAAATAGGTTTTGCTGAACATCATCCAGCTAAACAGGACTTTTTACACTCTCTGTAATGAAATGTACAGTTGGGTCAGTGTTCTTTAAGCTCTGATATTGTTTTTTATGCCCAGATATTGCTATTAAAGCATATCGTCGATATGATAAGAAACTTTATTAAAATATGGTCAGCTCTACCTATCACTAAAATTCAGATTCATTAATGTAATCGTATAGTAATTCATTTTAAATAAGTTTCTACATTCATTTACTAGCATGGAATTCAGTTTCAGGTTTGGTTTGTCATTCAGGTCTCAGTTTTAAGGGTGTTCTGTTTCTAAGAACAGTGGCAGTGTTCTGTTTTGCTTTCTCAGAAATCATTTGATCATTTGCATGCTCCTTTTTTATCACATGCCTCACCGCACATGTCCAGTTGCAACACCGCCAGCAGCATCACAGGAACACAGTATTTCTTGCTCATTTGCATTTGGGTTTTGTCCTCTGCGTGTGTAACTTCCTAAACTGGATTGCGTAAGTTGGTGTGGTGTTTCAGCTCTCTGGATAGTTTGTGGTCTGCAGATTAGGGGAAGATGGTTTGAGTCATTGTGAACGTGTCAGTTTTACAGTAGCTTGATTAAATTAGGATTTATTGCTGTAATTATTGAAACCCTGGTTGTGATTGTGTCAACATAGATACACTGTGGTAAATAGTTATCGCCCAGTCTTTATGGCACTACTTATTGACCATTTATTACATGTTTAATTTACAAAATTAAGTGCACACTCAGAGCTTGTCTATTCCCTGTAGTGAAGTAGAAGTAGCCAATAGAATAGGACTCTCTTGAGCAGATAAACATGAACCTACTTGCAGCATGCCTGATGCCACACTTAGGCTACTAGAGGGTATACTGCAGTATAAAGCCCCCCAGCATTGAGCTGTGCAGCTCCAGACAGTACTTTTGGGATTATTTAGGAAGGATGATGATCTCCTTTATTAAACCAATGTAGTTGCTCTATTGTTACTAGTGCTTGTAAATGGGTGCTTTCTCCTTCCAACAGTTGCTATGGTATTGCTCTGTAGTTGCTAGGTGGTTGGTTGGCAGTTGTTATTAGGGGTGTGCCATATCGTATCATACACAATAATATCGCCAAAAATGTTGAATATCATGAAAGATATTATACCCCGAAATATGGTGTCATATCACCCACCCCTAATTATCACATCAGGGTACTACTTTTTTACTGTTTTTAGTAAAAGAAAAAAATTCACACTGTTCACATTTCCCATTATATATCTACTAGAGACAGATTAAATCAGTCCAGTATCATTTATTTTACTTTAATCCTGGATATATTGAGATATTTGCAGTGCATTATTAGTATCATGACATTCTGGATCATTGACCTCTATTATAAATCTGATAAAATTATTATTATTTTTTTTTAATATCTCAGTTAGCCATATCGTATCGCATGCAATAATAAAATTCTAAATATGTTTTTTCTAATTCAGTGTTTTGTCATATCGTTAAAAGTATCGTTGAAATATCGTGGTAATATTTTAGAGCCATACCGCCCACCCCTACAAAATATATTGCTTTTTTTTTACATTTACATTTTAATCAAAATTTTAAGTAAACTGTTATAACATAAAAACACATTCATAAAAGTTTACTTTTTATCCAGTCAGAACAGTTGGATCTAACAACATAATACAGCACTGATGCTAATAGTGGGCAGAGTTTAATCACAACACGAAATTAACCACTTCTGGCACCAATCTTTACATCGGATCGTTAAATATCGATACAGTATTGTAAAACTAATTATCGTGATACTTTGATATATTGATATTTTCTTACACCCCTAGTTGTTATGGTAGCTTAGATGGACCCTGGTGTCACTCACATTGCTGCTGTGATACCCAGTGTGATTGGTAGGATGTTACTAGCAGCTTGCAGCTTGCCATCAGCTGCCGGAGCCCTGAGAGAGCACAATTGGCCTTGCTCTCTCTGGGTGAGTAGATGGCGCTCTTTCCCCTCATCACTTCAATGGGTGATGTTAATCAGCACAAGGCTGCGTCTGTGAGCTGATGTATCAGAACAGAGTCGCTGCGCTTCCTCTGAACACGCTGTGATGCTACTCGGCAATGCAGCATCAGCAGTAGTTCAGTGTATTGTTCCATGCGTCGGAGGAGGCATGTGTTCAACCTCCTTCTGTTGTAGCTGACTAGCAACTGAATGAGTGGGACAATTGGCCACAAAATTTGTGGTGAAAAATATGAGAAAATTGGAAATAATAATTAGAATTAAATAATAATTAGAAAAACAGTAAATAATTGAATCAATTCGAATTGTGATTTTTTTTCTTTCATTAATTTAACATTATGACTTTAGGCAATTAAAACCAAGGTCCCTGTTTCCCCCCAGATGCAGGGTTCATGCGAGTTTTACTCTGTAGCTGATCAGTGAATATATATACGTTTTAATTCCCAAAATGCCGTCTCTACTACGCTAGTGGTGGTGGTAAATTACCTAGCTATGGTTAGCAACCTTACTGAAGCTCAGTGATTACCTGTTCAGCAGAAAAATAACCAGCTTGGTTGTTTCCATGGCTGCAGCACACTGTTTTCATATGCTGTTGTTCTTATTAATTCTTAATAGTTCTTTAATGTTGTTAATGTTAGGATTATATATCTATATAACATAATGATCCAGTATTATTCCAGCTCAGTGCATCATTAATTTCATGTGTGTTTCTATTACTACTGAGTGAACTAAATATTATCTCCCTATATGCAGTGCAGTACTAATGAAGAAGTAGGGATCTATTTTTTTCACAGTCATAGTCAGCATAGTTTCCTGTATGTTTCCTATAGAATCAGTTGTGCAGGGTTTCTGAGTGAGCTGATGATGCAGTGTACGCTCTTGTATAGACTTGTATAGAGTATGGAATGCCCAGTGGCTGCAGTTAGCCTGCCCTGCTGCCACTGTTCACTGCAGGCATAGGCTTGTTATTGTCAACGGCAAGTGATGATAAAGACGCCTATTGAGGATGATCATGTGACCCAGTCACGAGCCGGGGGAAGGAATGTCCTCACGGAGAAGGAGGTAGACGAGTTTAGGACGAGCTCACCCTGGCCTAATGGAGAAGGTCACTGATCCCAGAACTGTGGAAACCTTTACGAGAGTTCATTAGAAAGCAGTTATTGGAAATTAATGATTGATTTTGGGCACTAATGTTCAAACCCTTTGGCAAATGAGCTGGAAAATGTTGTCCTGTGGTTATATTGCTACCCGTTAGCAATCAAGCATTACATTATCACCACCTCCTTGTTTTTATAAACATTATCCAATTTTTGTGATTCAGTCAGCATATTTTGGACACTTTGTATTTCTTGCATAATTACAATTCTTCAATGGCCTGTTCTTCAATGGTCAGCATCCTTTGGGCAGCATCCTGCCGACAGAAACTGTGCAGCAACAGATTCAGACCTTCTGTCTCTGAATTTACAGCATCTACAAGTGGGAGTGACTAATAGAGTGGAGGACAGTGAGTGAATAACACAGTGTTTAAAGGTGTCCTTCTGCTAAAATCCACTTGTTCTTGTTCTTTGTGAAATACAGTAGGTCTCTCTTGAGTTGTATATGCACACTGCACATGAAACTCTTCCTCAGCCTCCATTGTCTGCAGTATCTAGTAAAAGAAAATATTCAGAAAAACGAGTCGATCAGGAAAAGCACCGTGTCTACATCAACCTGTGAATTAGTATTCATGGCCTCGCCCACCTTGGCTCGAGACCGCCCACAGACAGAGCTGAAGCCAGGCAGCCGTGGCATGTCTCGTCAGACAGGAGCTAACAGCGCTAGGAAAAGCATGGCAGTTTGTTCATGTGTTATTTGTGCGAATAACACATCAGTGTTATATGCTTTGCCCAGTAATTTAGAGCTAAGGAACAAATGGTTAGAATTTGTCTATGGAAAACAACCAGTAAGTATAATTGAGATAGAGGTAGGTGTATTTTTAAAACAGGTCTGTTTACACTAGTTAAAAGTAAAAATGTACTGGTGAATTTCACGTTTTACAGAGAGTCTAAGACTAGGTCAGTGGCTGAACTGCACTTAGCAGGGCATTTTTTTACACATGTTGAGAAGTAACATATGACATTACAAAGACTGTTATTAGTGTAAAAATGTCTTTATTTTAAAACGTTTCTAACTGTTGTTCTTCTCATTGACTCGCAGTGCCATTAGGTAATCAGAGACAATATGTGTGCATGTATAAATATATTCATGACCAAGAGTTGAAATCTTGATTATATAAGTGTATATGTGTACTGGAAAAAGATCTGCTCATTCCAAATGTACCCTGAAAAATAAACCAAGTAAACAGAAGCTGCTCAATCTGGTTATCAGCTGTTAAAAGTACTTTAAAATAAGACTACCTTTATAAAGGGTTTCTAAATGGTTTACATTTAGTTTATTAATGGTTACTAATTAGGTTGTAAATGCTTTAGAAATCATTTATAAATAGTTATGTGGCTGTGGGTTCACTATTTGGCAAACAACAGGTCTACGTACCTTTCTACGTATGTGTTATAACTGATTATTAATGATTTTAAAGGCATTTACAACCTAAATAGTAACCCTTAATAAACTAAACCATTTATAAACCCTTTATAAAGGTAGTCTTATTTTAAAGTGGTACCCTATTAAAACAAAATCTAATTAATTTAATTTGATTTACTAAAGATTAAGATTTGAGGCAAGTGTGTGATTATTTAGGTTAGCATTTTGCATTTTACATTTTGCACAGTGCTAGGAGATCGGGTATTAGCATCAGTTGCATCATCGGTTGCAAAATTAGCCAGCGTAACTAATTAGCAAAAAAAAAAATATGACCATGATGCATTAGAAATTCACCAGCATACATCATCTTATTTTAGTTTAATACCAGTATTTTAGTCTGAATAGTTTTAGCTATTTATGGGTTATTAGCTGCAGGCTTTTTATAGCAAAAATGTAAACTGTTACTAGAACCCATCAGGTTCCACATGGCTTTAATGACTTTAAATTTGAAGGACAAAACTGAAGCATCACATGCAGCATGTAAACAACCTAAAATGGTAGGTTTCTTACACAGTTACATAGAATTAGTTAATGCAGCTGAAGTTTTAGTACATTTTAAAGTGTATGATCATGTGATTAGAATAACCTCTGATAAATCAGGTATTGCACAAGTTAACATTTCACTAAAATGCCAAAGTTATGGGATAACAGTATGTACACTAAATTGACTATGATGTTTGACTTTGCGACGGCTTGAGTGGGAACACTCACAGCTGTATGAGTTCTTATAGGTCAGGTGGCCAGGTGGTGTGAGTTGACCAGACATTTCGTTTCTATTTCTCGATCCACAGTGTCACATACAGGTGCATCTAAAAAAATTGAATATAATTAAAAAGTTACTTTATTTTAGTATTTCAGTTCAAAATGTGAAACTCATATATTATATAGATGTATTAAACACAGAGCGATCTATTTTAAGCTTTTATTTCTTTTATTGATTATGATTATGGCTTACAGCCAATGAAAACCCAAAAATCAGTGTCTCAGAAAATTATAATATTATATAAGACAAACATTTGGCAGTGTGGGCAGTGTGTCAAGTCCTGCTGGAAAATGAAATCAGCATCTCCATAAAAGTTGTCAGCAGAGAAAAGCATAAAGGGCTGTAAGATTTTGGACTTGATAGAACACAGTGGATCAACACCAGCAGATGACATGTCTCTCCAAACCATCACTGATCATCAGTAAATTTTACATTTCATTTATAAATTAAGGGAGCAGAGTCTGGAGGAAGAGTGGAGAGACACACAGTCCAAACTGCTCGAGGTCTAGTGTGAAGTTTCTACAATCAGTGATGGTTTGGAGAGCATAGGGTTGGGCAATATTGTAAAAATATTTGAGGGAGTTAAAACCGTGGAAGCAAAACATGACTTGAATGAGGTGCGAATATAATCTCTTTATGTTTCAATAGGAAAAGTACAAAATATGAAAATCACTGCTACATAGAATAGTATTTTACAGGTTACTGAAAGAAAGACACGTCTATCTACTGTTTTAGGCTTGAGAGATGACCTCTTGTAGTTTCCTTATGTAAAGATGTAAAGATTTAAAAAAACACGTTAAAACCAAAACTCAAATTAACCAAATTAATTATGAAAATCAGCACCCAGCACTAGCCACAAGCCACCTATCATTATTTTTCTGCAAACTATGATGTAACACATTTGGAATTATTTAGTATACAAAAAAATGTTAAACACTTATTTTATATTCTTCAAAGTACCTTTTGCTTAGATGACAGTTGTGCAAATCTTGGATGGATTTTCTCAGTCAGTTTTATGAGGTAGAGTCACCTGGAATTCAGTCTTTCAGTTAACAGCTGTGCTGAACTCTTCAAGAGTTAATTACATTAATTACTTCAAGAGATGGTATACAGTGAATAGCTCTATTTGAGTAATGTTCTAATCCATATTATGAGAGGCAAGAACTACTAATCTACTAATCTGAAATATTGTCTGTATTTTATAAAATAAAACAACAATGTTCATTTTACTCAAACATATACCTATAAATAGCAAAATCAGAGAAACTGATTCAGAAACTGAAGTGGTAATTTTTGTTAATTAATTTTTCTTAATTTTGTTCCACAGTTGTATATCAGATTTTGGAACATTGAGTCATAAAGCATCAGTGAGGTACTAATGTTGCCACTCCAACCCAACCCAAAAATATTATATTGAGCTCCATCATTCCAGAGAACACAGTTGCACTGCTCCACAATAATCCATATTATGAGAAGCAAGAACTACTAATCTAAGTAAAAATCTAAATACCTTAAGAAATAAAGGTCAGTCAATTGGAAAAAATTTAAGAACTTTGAAAAAAAAAAAGAACCCTCAAGTGCAGTCGCCACAAAGATCATCAAAAACGTAATGATAGAACTGGCACTCATCAGGACCGCCCCAGGAAAGGAAGAGCAAGAGTTTCCACTGTTGCACGGGATAAGTTCATCAGAGTTACCAGCCTCAGAAACCAAAAGTTTACAGCTTATCCCCAGATATGAACACCTAAATTCTTCTTTTTCTTTAGTATTTTGGTTTGTTTAACACTTTTAAGTTACTACACGATTCCTTACGTGTTCCTTCATAGTCTGGATGAGTAATATTGTGTATCCCTGCTGCATAGTACTGAACATCAAACGAAGATCATCAGAACGTCTTCCTCACTGATAGATAAACATCATGAGGTCCAGTGATGCCACCAACCATCCAAACGACCAAATGACTGGTCTATTCTTTCTACAAGAATGCTGTTCTTCTTCGTCTCATGAAGAGCACACAGGGATGATGGTTGCTAACTGCTAATCTGTTGTTTGTAAGACGCTGCTGTGTTGACCAGCAGCTCTAACTCCTCATCAGCTGAAGCATGGTTAAATATTTGATCTCAATGGTTATTGCGATGGGAAATGGACGTTCCAGTGGCCATTAGCCTGCGCTGAAAAATGCACTTGAAATAAGCAATGGTGCATTTGCTGACTGGAAGTTAGACTCACACGGTTGAATGGTTTGAATGCCGCCCCACAGGGAATACAGTAGGAGCCATAGACACAGACACAATTAAGAGTCCATCACCCTAGTAAAAAAAAAAGTAGATTAAAGTATACTAAGCATTATTATGCTATAGTGCACTAAAGTGTTCTTGTAGCACATTATTATTAATCAGTATATTTAAAGAGTGCTAAAATGGAACAACTTTTTTTGTACTTATTATACTTTAATTGTATAAAAATATTACAAAAGTCGTACTTAAATTGTGCTAAGTGTGCTTAACTGTACTAAAATGGAAGTATTTTAAATATATTTAAGTAACATTTAAACATTTAAACTTCATGTATGTAACCCCATATTTTAAACATGCTTACAGAATAAACTTATAATACATTTAATGAGTATTACAACTGTATCACTATTTATTATACACCAGGTATATTAGAAATGTACTAAGAATTGACATATTGAATATATTTACATTAAGGTAAAAAAAGTCTTTTGTGAGTAGTACACATCTAGTATAATAATTTGTTGGGTATAAAAATATTTTTAGCTTGTTACAAATTTACTTAATTTAGTTTACTTTCTAAAAAGTTACGATACATTGAACTTTTAGTTAACTACTGTAACTGTAGCTGTTTTTAACACACTTTGCTAAAAATGTACAAAAGTATATTTGGAAATAAGTATTGTAGAAGTATATTGAATTACATTAAACTAAAAGAATACTTCATAGTTTTTTAAATACACTATATTGTACTTTTTAAAAAGTATGATCAAAGTTTATTTTCAAACATTTGATGAAAGCATAATATCAATGTACTTTTAATATATTTTAAGCAAGTACATAAATCTGTTAGGATACTTACAGCATACTTGGGCATTTCTCAATATGTTTTAAATTATAAGTATTAAGTGTATTTTTTTCACCAGGGCATAGAAGAGTTTTGTTCATTTGTTATTATTATTTTCCACATTTAGGATCCTTTTCCAAGAGGCCTCATAAAGATCTATGTCCGGTACACTGACATGCCATGGAAAAGCCATGGAACAGGGAATAGTATTGTGTCCCATGACTTTTGCCATGCCCTATAGCTAAAGAACGCTGCACTATATTGTGGAACATGTGTGTGGGACCTTCTGCATTGACTGGATATAACATCTGCCTCTTGTCTGTCTCTTGTCTGTTTGCATGGACAATTCTAGCCAGATGCTGTCAGTCACGATCATTACCACTCACTGCACTGAGCTGTCCACTGTGGGTGGTAATGCCTTCTACGATTCTTAGTACAGAGATGACACTGTGGATTAAGGAATGTTAAATGCACAACTGCACAACTTTACATATGGATTTTTTATTTTTTTTATTTTTTATCACCCTTTGGAGTGATGATTTATAGATCGCCAAAGCCTATTGCGCTCTCTCAGGGCTCCGGCAGCTGATGGCAAGCTGCATAAACAGGATTCGAACCAGCAATCTCTCAATCATAGTGGCAGCACTTTAGACTGCTGGACCACCCAGAGACCCCACATAAGGACCGCGCTAGCCAGTGTTCATTCAACCTCACTCACAAGATAACACCTCACAACTTATACAGGTGTGGGTGTTCTCAAACAGCTTGTCAGTAAAGCTTACATCTAACACTCCATGCTCAACTGACATACTGATGTCACATGATTTTGGCATGTCTCAGTGTGTGTTTAGGTTGGCACATCTGCATATTAGCTTGCAATGCTTGTAGCTTACATGCTCATCTATAGAGTCTGTTTTAAAATACAGTGTATTATTTTTGCTGCAATAACTGCCTCTACTCTTCTGGATATGCTTTATACAGCTCTGGAAAAAAATAAGAGAATGAGTTTCTTTGAATCAAGAAGTTTCTTAATCAAGAAGTAGCTGGATGATCACAAGCCATCAAACCAAGCTGAATTGCTTGACTTTTTGCACCAGGAGTAAAGGCATAAGGTTTTCCAAAAGCAGTGTGTATGACTAGTGGAGGAGAACATACCAAGATGCATGAAAACTGTGATTAAAAACCAGAGTTATTCCACCAAATATTGATTTCTGAACTCTTAAAACTTTATGAATATGAACTTGTTTTCTTTGCATTGTTTGAGGTCTGAAAGCTCTGCATCTTTTTTTTTTTTAGCCATTTCTCATTTTCTGCAAAAAAATGCTCTGAATGACAATATTTTTATTTGTAATTTGGAAGAAATATTGTTTGTATTTTATAAAATAAAACAACAATGTTCATTTTACTCAAACATAAACCTATAAATAGCAAAATCAGAGAAACTGATTCAGAAACTGAAGTGGTCTCTTAATTTTGTTCCACAGTTGTATATCAGATTTTGGAACATTGAGTCATAACGCATCAGTGAGGTACTAATGTTGCCACTCCAACCCAACCCAAAAATATTATATTGAGCTCCATCATCCCAGAGAACACAGTTGCACTGCTCCACAGTTCAATACTGGGAAGCTTTATAACCTGATAGCCCACACTGGTCCTGGGTCATGGTGACCTTAGCCTCACATGGCTGCTCCAGAGAGTCCCATTCTGTTGGCTGTTCTATCTGTGTCAGCAGTGGGTGCACCCAAACCTGAGTTTAGTTTAGTTTAGTTGAACAAACCAGAATATGTTTTATATTTTAGATGATTCTTCACAGTAGACACCTCTTCCTTTGATGACAGTTTTGCACTGGATCTTGGCTGGATTTTCCTGGAATGGCTTTCAGTTAACAGCTGTGCTGAACTCATCAAGAGTTAATTACTTGAATTTCTTGTCTCTTAATGTGTTTGAGAGCATCAGTTGTAAAGTTGTAAAGAGGTAGAGTTACAGGTATACAGTGAATATTGAATATTTGAGTAATGTTCTAATAGATATTATGGAAAAACACACTGAACTAAGTAAAGAAAAAAAATACTTTAAGAAATAAAGGTCACTTATTCCGATACATTTTAAGAACTTTGAAGGTATCTTTAAGTGCAGTCAAAAAAGACTACTTGTAGTTTAATTTATTTAAAAAGATATGGTGTCATACGGTTGGACATAAAGTTTATTCTATGCTCACAGTTGAAACATAATAAAGATAAAACATTGAAAAATATGCAAGAGTTTTGACTGCTGCTGTTAGGTCTGTTTTTATGGATGACAGTTTCCTGTTTGTACACTCTTAGAGCCCTATCTTACACCCTGTGTACGATGCTGATTGCTATCTTACACCCCGCCAACATTCCTTCCATCTTCATTTAAATAGCAACGAAGCTTGTCAGTATGTCTATAAAATGAGATGTGTTTATGTACATTTCTGAGGTCATGTATACTGACAGGCATTAGTACAAGCCATTTGTGCTTTTTGAGCTGTGCAAGGTGTACTTTTCTCACCGTTATGATAGCAAAGACACACTGACACGGCTAAATTTGGGCTGTTAATGTTGTTCTGTTTTTATGCATGACAGTATATTATTCAGGAAATAATTGAAATAAATGATAATATTGTCATTTGAAGTCAGTTTTATGCCACTCGTATGATATGATAGTAGCACAACATAATAATATAATTACACCCTTTAAAAATCTATACATTGAGATATTTCATTTTTAAAATATATATATTTATTTTTCAATATCTTACATAAATATAACATAAATATATATATATATATATTTTTATGCATACCATTTTACATACCAGTTAATTCATGTTAAAGGGCTCTTCTCATTGCATAAGCCCAGTAGGCAAAAGGGAATCAGTGTCAGCAAAAAGATTTTGCTATTTAGCAAAAAAAAAAAAAGGTATATTTTTGAGTAAAATGAACATTGTTTGTTTTAATCTATAAACTAAAGACAACAATTATCCCAAATTCCAAATATAAATATTCTCATTCAGAGCATTTATTTGCAGAAAATGAGAAATGGCTGAAATAACAAAAAAGTTGCAGAGCTTTCAGACCTCAAATAATGCAAAGAAAACAAGTTCATATTTATAAAGTTTTAAGAGTTCAGAATAGGCTTGGGCGATAATGTAAATTCAGACAAACGATTATCGTCACCAGAATTATCGCGATAAACGATAATATCGTTAAAAATGAAAGAAAAAAGTACCCCACGCGACCGGATTTGCCCCTCCAGTACAACGACGTTTTCTCGCCATATAATCTAGCAGCCAGTAAATATGTTTTTTTTTTATTTAATTACCGACACATCCTGACAGGTAAGCATGCAAGTTATGCTTAAAAATAGTGCTTACAGGATGATGAAGTACATTTGCACGTGTTTCAGAGATGGTGTCAACCAGAACTTAAATATGACAGAAATATTTGAGTCACTGTGTATAATGAACGACCTTAATGACAGCTTTTTTTAAGTACAGACATAATATCACTGGGATTTGTAAAATTATAAGCCAGGCAGAATGTTTAAAATGAACATTCAAATCGACATGTAAATTAATAAATAATGGAGACAGTTCTTCAGTAGAAAAATCTAAATAAAGAAAACTTAACAGATTAAATTCGTCAATATTCAACATGTATTTTAGATTAATAAAATGGTAGGTTTAAAAAAGGAACTCTTTTTTTGGATTAAGGTAGGCGTATTATTTTTAAATATACAGAAATCTTTAAATTAATAAATAAAAACACCGATGGTTTAACTTTAGGCAGTGTTGGGCACGTTACTTTGAAAAAGTAATTAGTTATAGTTACTAGTTACTTCTCCAAAAAAGTAACTGAGTTACTAACGGAGTTACTCCACTATAAAAGTAACTAGTTACCAGTAAAAGTAACTATTGCGTAAAAATAAATAAATAAAGAATAAATAAAGAAAATAAATGATGTAATTACTATTATTATTAGAAAAATAACAAACAAAAATAAACCCAAAATGTTGACAAAAATATAGTCTAACGAATAAAAAAAATAAGAAACGAAAAACTCCACAGGACCAAAGAAAATTACTAAGACATGTAATACTGAAAAAAAAAAAACGGAAAAAACAAATACACGTCTGGGGATACAAATTAAACAAACCAAACCACACTCAAAGAAATAAATGTATATATAAACAAAACAAAAGAATGGACAAAAACAACAATCCGTTAAAAAAAACTCATTTAAATCCATTAAAAAACTCATTTAAAACAATCACAGGCTTTTTGCGCAGAATAATAAAAGTTTCGGTTAGTTTCAGTTTCAAATCATGAAAACAGCTCACCAAAACCTCAACCTATCCTTTATATTTGACAATATTTGATTAACTTACAGGTCCTTACTTATTTTTATTTAACTGAACTGAGTTGTAAATTATTTATAGCCTCGCGCTGAATTCAGCTCCGCGCTGCGAAAGAGAGAGAGAGAGAGAGGCGCAGCGCATTTTGCCTGTTTTCTCTTTATTAATTAACAGTACATTTGTTGGCTTTAGTAAGTTTAATAACATTAATTTTAGTATACTTGTCAGATCTTATTTATAAAAACTTTTTTTAGAAGACAGAGGTTATTCTGCGGGCAATGCCGCGCCGCTGCGCCAAGCACCACTTTGCGTGCCTGACATTTCAGAGCGCTGGACGAGATTTTAATTCATGAATTAATATATTTAATATTTTAATAAATTTGCCCTGGTGATAAGAAACGAATGCTAACATATAGCGTTATATTTCTGTGTATTTCAAATGTTTTAAGTTTTATATAATTGACGGGCAGCACCACGCGCCAGATTGACAATGTGCTTTGTTTTTCAGATATAAAAGTGAAATTCAGTTAAATAATAGCAAAGTTAACTAAAATAAATTTATGTTCAGTCAAAGTTATTTTCTCTTTTAATTTTCCATTTCAAAACTCCAGCATTTGAGTGAGAATAAGCATCTGTTGAAATTTTTAAACAGCAGAATGCCTAGTTACAGTTATTTAGTCTGTGTACTAAACATAAATATAAATCCTTATAACTGACAGAAATAAATATAACTAATAATAATTTATAGTTACAGTACAGATTTTTAAGTATATATATTTTTTCATAGTTGATTGCTGAAGGCTCTGGGTGTGGTTTATTTTTATGTGGTAAAGATGTGATGGTATGGAGTATTTTGGAGCGCAGGGTGAGCAATCGCGCTAAGCTTTTTTCCGCCGCCAAGATAAAAACACGCCAGAAATTTACCTCAACACACATCATTTCCAGACCACCACGCCCATCGGTGTTAATATATTCCAAAGTCCAACGCTATTTTAAGGACGCGTGCAAGGCCTAAAAATAGACTGTTGACGGGTGGCAAAGCGCCGCTACACGCCTTGTGCGGGGTGTATGATAGGGCTCTTTGTCTGTATGCGCAAAGTTAAAAAAAAGTTCATTCAGCTGCTAAAGTAACGTGCAGTAACGGAGTGTCGAAAATGGTAACGGCGTTATAGTTACAGTCAGAGTAATTAGTTAGATTACTCGTTACTGTAAAAAGTAACGGCGTTAGTAACGCCGTTTATTTTAACGCCGTTACTCCCAACACTGACTTTAGGCTATAAAAAACTGTAATTATAACTTTAACACAAAAGTGACAGACTGCGCTTAGTGCGCTATCCTTTGTAATCAACTCACCCATTTAAAGCAGTTTGCCGTATTGGATGCTGGATGAAATGAGAATCAGAATCTACTGTGTTGTTAGGATTCTTTTTTTCTGACATATGTAACTTCTAATCTAAACGTAAAGTCCGCTCTGCACCGCTTCTATACCCGCCTCAGATCCAACACTCCCTCAATTTCCAGCAGCGAAAACACCAGCTCATGTTTTACGTGAATGCAGCGCTTAGCTCTATACATTTGTAAAAAAAATATATAAGGAGTTCGTTAAAAAATACAACAAAAACAGATAAAGGCATGTTTAAAATATAACTAGTAAACACTTCTTATGTATTATTTATAATTAAAACCTTATCCTTGTGCATTTTTTATTAAGTTTTTATAAAACAAGCCCTGGACTGCTCGAATTTCAGTCTACTTAGATGCATCACGTCGACTTTCACGGGCAGCCCTAACTGTTATTATTATTATTATTATTATTATTATTATTATTATTATTATTATTATTATTATTATTATTATTATTAAGTTGTAGTACTATTTTATTTTTTGTTAGTTATTTTTTTATTTCTTAATTGTTTTTATATTCGCTTTTTAACAGAAATGTCCCGTATTTGTTCACTTTTTTACCAACAAGCATTCGTGAATCACAGCAATTTAAATTAAATTCGACAATTCGAGTTTTAACACAAATATTTTATTCTGCTTTATAGCAGAAAATTGTGAACTTCAAATACAATCCAGGAAAATTGGAAATCTTGTCTTATAGTTAACAAACTAAATAAAGTTTTAAACATAGAAGTATTCGTTTCTTATTATTACATTTTAAAATATAGAAAATAAACCTCTTACACCACTAGGACAAAAAAACGTTTTTGCAGCTGGCAAAAATTATACAATACACACATTCGGTAGCTACATGTACCCTTTAACTGCTCTGTGCCAGCACGCTTAAGCATTCTTTGCGAGGAAGACAAGCATGTTGCCCTTGTCGGGTTTAAGATGAGAGCTTGAGGGACTAACAACATTTCCAGCTGTGCTGAAAACACGCTCGGATGGGGTGCTTGTTGCGCACACACACAGGTATTTGCGTGCAAGTCTTGCCATTATAGGCAAGCGTTTACTGTTTGTACTGACTGGATGAACTGCTTTCTCCTTTGGTCAGACCAAGTTTAGCACACTCATTCGGATGATGTATCCTGAGATGCGCACGCAAATTGCTGGTATTGCCGTCCTTTGTCATGATCGACTTTCTGCACAGACGACATTTAACTGCATTGATGTCTAATGGTTCTCCATGTTCGTCTGCTTGGAAGCCAAAATACTGCCAAATCGGCGAGGTGACACCTTTCTTTTGTACAAGATCCTCCATTTTTCACCGTCCACCCAGGAGAAGGTCACACGGAGCAGTAATTAATTTGCATGTACCCAGCATTCAATTCCAGAGTTAAACTCTTTGTTCTGATATAATCAACTTACGTTTTAATTTGAAGCATATTATGTATGTGTGGTCTAAAATGCTACCTTTTTTCTTATGGCTATGAACATGTCATAGATTAGATTAATGAAATAATGTGGTTGATTAAAAAACGGACCCAAAAAAAAAAAAAACACGTGGTTAACGATAACGCACCTCATATCGTCACTGGCTTAAATTATTGCGATATTCGATAATATCGTTTATCGGCCCAAGGCTAGTTCAGAAATCAATATGTGGTGACATAACCCTGGTTTTTAATTACAGTTTTCATGTATCTTGGCATGTTCTCCTCCACCAGTCTTACACACTGCTTTTGGATAACTTTATGCCACTCACTCCTGGTGCAAAAATTCAAGCAGTTCAGCTTGGTTTGATGGCTTGTGATCATCCATCTTCCTCTTGATAATAATCCAATTTCAATTTGGTAAAATCTAAGAGACACTACGATTCACCAGGACTTGTACCATCTGCTTCTAAGAATTTAATGTTCTTCTTATAAGTACCAGCCTGTTGCTCTGTGAGTCACTGTAGCTTCTGGCTTCTGAAAACATCGAGCATCAAACACAGCTTCTCCCGTCCTCTCCAGCGAGCAGATCATTTCCATCTGCTTTGTTTATTATTATGAACCTCTTGCGCTGAAGAATGAACATTTTCATATTTATATAATGAAATGTAGCTGTTCTCCCTCTGGCCTGTGGTAAATATGCTGTACACTGTTCCAGCAGCTGTGTCATGTTAGCTCTGTGTGTTAGTCAGTGTTTATACAGGCCCACAAGAGAAACATCGCTGAAAGTACAGTAGATTTAAGGATATGCAATGAGGACAATGGTGTGCATTCCATACCCTTTTCTTACCCATGTATAAGTTTAAATAGCAGTTTTCTGTCTCTACAGTGGCCACAAAAGCAATAACTCACAATTTTGCAGTCTGTTAGTTAAAATTGTATATTCTGTATAGTAAAAAAACTCATAATTATTGTTCATTAAAATGTTTTGTTATTGATTTATTATTCATAATAGCATAACTAAAATGCAATTATTAATTGCTGTTTTTGATTTAGGCATATTTGGCAATTGTAGGTATGTGACATAAATGTGAATGCTTAGATTGTATTTTAAGCTTAATTTTTTTGTCTATATACACACTCTTAGAGCCCTATCTCCCACCCAGTGCAAGGCGTGTTGAGATGCTCATTGCTATCTTACAACCCACCAACAGTATATTTTCACACCTTACACCTGTGTGGATTAAATAACAACCGAGCTTGTGAATATATCTACAAAAAGAAGTGTGTTTAGGTACATTTCTGAGGCCATGTATACTGAAAAGCATTAGCACAAACCTTTTACACATTTTGAGCTGTGCAGAGCATACTTTTCCTGTCGTTACGATAGCAAAGACACGCTGGCACAGTTGACGGCTCGCCTAAAGATTGCTAAAATAGGGCCCTTAGTACTGTCCTCATCAGCCAGCCCCAGTGTTGTGCCAAATTCTGACTCCACGCCAGAATCTGACTCACCTTTGTGTGCACATGTATCACACGCAATTGATGGAAAGTTTTTAGTCTAATTAACTTAGATTTTTAGGAAACATTACTTAAAAATCTTAAAAATACAGGTTTTCTCAAATAATTTAAATGAATTCAACTTATCCAGACTTACAGTGTGAATGTGATAGCCAAATCCAGTCTGAGCAAAAACAACAAAGCTGATCAATCTATGAAATGAGATGTGTTTATGTACATTTCTGAGGTCATGTATACTGACAGACATTAGTACAAGCCATTTGTGCTTTTTGAGCTGTGCAAGGTGTACTTTTCTCACCGTTATGATAGCAAAGACACACTGACACGGCTAAAATTGGGCCGTTAATGCTGTCCTTTTTTATGGATGACAGTTTATGACTAGAAAAAAAAAATGATATATTGTCATTTGAAGTCAATTTTATTACACCCTTTAAAAATATATACATTGAAATATTTCATTTTAAAAATATATATATATATTTATTTTTCAATATCTTACATAAATATAACATAAATATATATTTTTATGCATACCATTTTACATACCAGTTTATTCATGTTAAAGGGCCCTCCTCATTGCATAAGCACAGTAGGCAAAAGGGAATCAGTGTCAGCAAAAATGCTTGAGGTCATGTTTTATACATTGTACAATAAGTCACAAATGTGTATATACTGTTCCTCTGATTTTGCTATTTATAGGTATATGTTTGAATAAAATGAACATTGTTGTTTTATTCTATAAACTACAGACAACATTTCTCCCAAATTCCAAATAAAAGTATTGTCATTTAGATCATTTATTTGCAGAAAATGAAAAATGGCTGAAAAAGATGCAGAGCTTTCAGACCTCAAATAATGCAAAGAAAACACACAGTTGACAGCTCGCCTAAAGATTGCAAAAATAGGGTCCTTAGTGCTGTCCTCATCAGCCAGCCCCAGTGTTATGCCAAATTCTGACTCCCTGCCAGAATCTGACTCATCTTTTTGTGCACATGTATCACACGCAATTGATGGAAAGTTTTTAGTCTAATTAACTTAATTTTTTTGTAAACATTACTTAAAAATTGTAAAAAAACAGAAACAGGTTTCCTCACATAATTTAAGTAAATTCAACTTATCCAGGCTTACAGTGTGAATGTGATCCAGTCTGAGCAGAAAAATCGGAATTGATTAATAAAGCTTGCAAAGTACCATATTTTTCTCACTATAGGGCACACTGGATTATAAAGTGCACTATTATAAATGCCTATTTTCAGGTCTATATGTATTTTTATACATAAAGTGCACTGAATTATAAATTGCATTATGCAAAACTAGTAAGGAACAGGGGTGTCACCATGTTTTCCTTCTAATTGAGCAGGGTGGTGAGACCTGCAAAGCTAAGCTAAGTTAAGTAAATAAAATGTATTTCTTATAATTCTTATAAAACGTTTTTTTAAAGTTAAACGAGTGCTGGATGTTAATCTACACAGATTTATCTCCTGAAAACTGTCTCTCCTGTTTATTTGGCTGAGTATAATGCTTCTGTTTATTTCCAGATTTCCACTAAGATTGGGTGCAGCAGCATTAGCATTAGCCACTAGCTGCTAGCGCTAGCCACGGTTAGCGGCTAATGCCACCCGACAGAGCTACACTGAGGAACCCTGAGTTTTCCAGTAAGCCAGGGTGATATTGGCTAGCAGTTTATAACACGTAGCTTGTTTTAACATGGTAAATGTGCAGGCTACAGTCCAATATACTCAACTCTGAACGACAAAAGAGCTAGTGCTTAGCACGTTTAGCAGCTAATGCTAATACTGCTGGAGAACTAAACTGAAACTCCTGTGCAACGCTGTACTTCAGTGGGGTGGCTTTATTGCTCCTTACAACCTGACTGGTAAAATATAAGACACACTGATGATTTTTGAGGAAATTAAAGGATTTTAAAGGCACCTTATAGTGCTAAAAATATGGTAACCATATGGTAAATGTTTCTAAATGTAGTTTTAACACTGCAGTTCTTCAGCTGATGGGCTGGTTTGGGATTGTGCTGTAGCGTGGTGTGTATGATGTGTTTTTCAGGATGTGGGAATTGCAGGTTGTTTGGCTGGCGTGTTTTTCCTCATGCGTGTCCTCACATGTCTGCTATGAGTTAAATCTCCTTTAGAATACTGAATCTGCTGTGAGTTTGTTTGTGAGATGATTGTGAAATCATGTTCTGATCTGCTGGATTTTGATCAGTGTTGATATAGTGCCACTGAGCTGGGTCAGTCATTTCTCTGATTCTTTGAACTCGATTGGCTACGAAAATGTGAAATCTTCGAGCTTCATTGTTAATGTAGCCCAACACTACCTGTGCGTCAGTCCAAAAATACTCCTGATCAATTTTAAGCTCTAGCTCCTCTTTTAACATGCTGCTTACTGCTGCGGAGACCACGGCAGCAGTTAACTCTAGCCTTGGTATGGTTACCACTTTTGTGGGAGCAACTCTAGCTTTACCTATCACTAGTGAGCAATGTACTTTGTCTTCGCTCACCACTCGAATGTATGAACACTGTCCATACCCATGGGTGCTAGCATCCGAAAAGTGATGTAGTTCTGTTCTCTGGACTTTTCCCATTTCTTCTGGGATGAAGCACCTTGGTATCTGGAGCTTCTGTAGATTCTCTAGGTCACTAAGCCAGCTCTCCCATCGTGGCTTTAACTCTGTGGGCAGAGGTTCGTCCCACCCAATGCCTCTTTGACACATTTCCTGTAGAACTTTCTTTCCCAGCAGGAGGAAGGGAGCAAGGAAGCCCAGTGGGTCGAACACAGAAGCTACAGTTGAGAGGACTGCACACCGTGTTGCTGGTTTTTCATCCAGAGTGACCTTAAAGAAAAAGGTGTCACTGTTAGCACTCCACTTTACTCCCAACACACTTTGAACTGGGAGTTCTTCATAAGTCAAGTCTACATCTTGAATTCCGCTAGCTCGTTCGCTCTCAGGAATTGACTCCAAAACTTCTCTGTTGTTGGAGATGAATTTGTGGAGGTGTAATTTTCCTCTTGCACAGACATTCTGTGCATCTTTTACTGGTTTGATGGCTGTGTCAACAGATTCTCCACTAAAAATCCTGTCATCCAGCCCATCTGTAAGATCAGGTCCAGCCAGCAACTGATCATTCAAAGCGGTGCCACCATACTTGGCAGAGCAGTCAAACACTTCCCTAATTTTATCTGGCCTTCTAGGGTGATGGACCCTCTGGTGTGGTATATACCACACATTTCTCGCTTTGGGTTGGCATACAGCTCTCTCTGCTTCACCCTCCTTGAAGACACCTTCCATAAACTTGAGGGAGTCATCTCTGAATTTGGAATTCTTCTCAAATTTCCCTTTCAGGCGCTTCAGTCGAACCAGGGCCAAATGCTTGTTGTCTGGCAGTTGTGGATGTGTCTTAAAGGGAAGGGGCATTTCCAGGTGACCATCTGCATTCTGATGTACTGTCTTATTCAGTAATTGCATGAACTGTATATCATCTTGTGATACACTCTTTTCACCAGGGCTTGTGTCTTTGAAGTCTGATTCGAGTGCTCTGATAACAGTGGCTGGTGTCAATAGGGGAATAGGGGAACTGTTACACGATGGCACAAACCTGTCACTTCTGTTGACTTTGCAGCCTGTGATGAACTCCAACCCACAATGCTCCAACCCAGGTCAGTCCTGATGGCGTATGGCTCATCATCACCTCCAGTGATAACTTGACGTGGAACCAATGCTCTGGAACAGTCATAGCCAATGAGGAGTCCGACCTCACAATCCATTAGTTCTGGCATTTCCTGGGCTATACCTTTCAGATGTCTCCATCCTTTGGCAGTTTTAGGAGTAGGAATGTGAGAACGTTCAAGTGGAATGAAGTCTCTGGTGTAGGCAGGTGGCAAGTTAATAAAGCATGGTGAGGAAAACCCTCTAACTCTAAGCCCACTTACTCTTTCATTCTGAATGATGGAGTCCTTTCCCATCATAGTGGTAAGCTTTAATTTAACTGGCTCTAAATCTGCCCCCATCTTCTCACATACCTCCTTGTCTACAAAGGTGTTGCTACTCTGGGTTTCTAGTAAAGCGTAAGCTAAGGTCTCTGATTCAGGAGAGGTGGTTGTGGAAATCCACACAGGAACTATCATGGAGGTGCTCCCACCCTCACATCTGTCAAGACAGCAAGAAAGTGAAGACGTATTCTCTGGTACTTGCCTAACAGAAGATGTGTTCGCAGAGACAAAGGAGCGGTCTTCGTGAAGTGGAGTTGGATGATGTTTCTTGCATATGCCACAAGTAGCTTTATTCTTGCATTCCTTTGAATTGTGTCCCTTCCTAAGACAGCCAAAGCACAGGTTATTGTCAAAGATAAAGCTTCTCTTGTCTTTCATGGACTTGTTGACAAATATCTGGCATTTGTGGATAGAATGGCTTTCTCCACAGCATACACATGCTTTCATAGCTGTATTTGCATTTTCAGGTGCCTTCACATTTGTCATAAATGCATTAGCCTTTGGGCGCCTAGTGTCTCTACCAGGCCTTTCGTCAATATGCTTCAATGCATAAAAGGATGTCACAGGATTGCACGCAATCTCAGCTTCTTGTGCCATGAATTCAGCAAACTCTTTGAAACTGGAGTATTCCTCTGTTTGACGCAAGCACTTTGTGACGTGACGATTCCAGCGAGAGGTCACCCAGTCAGGGATTTTGTAAAGCATCCTTTGATTTTCTTCGCAGTCATTTAAGACCTGAAGCCCTTTGATATGAGGCATTGCATTGCTACAGGCAGTTAGGAAATCGCTAAACTGTCTCAGTTTAACTGACTCTCTAGGACCGATCTTTGGCCAGTTGTTTAATTTTTCTCTAAATGCCCGTTGAATTACAAATGAGTGGCCATAGCGAGTATTCAGAGCCTCCCATGCTTGGTTGTAGGCTTCATCATCCTTTCTGTAGAAGCTGCCTTCTAACACGGACCTTGCCTCACCACCAATGTACTTCTGTAGGTAGAACAACCTGTCAGCTGGACTTGTGCATCTCCGTTCTATCAATGTCTTGAAACTTGTGCTCCACTCTAAGAACTTGAGTGGGTCTCCATAGAAGACAGCAGGCTCATGTGCAGGAAGTCTGGTAAGGACTAGTGTGTCATGTAGGACTTGTGCTAATGACGCTTCATTGTTGAGATGAGCTGTTTTATCAGTGCTATCATCCTGCCATGTTTGCTCCTTTTTAATTTCTTTTGAGGACAAAGGTACTTGAGGACAATTAGCCACCCTCTTTTGCACTGTTCTGTTTTCTTCACAGTCCTGATCTGAGTCATCTTCACTGTATGCTTGGAGCTTGGCAGCTAGAACTTGAAGATCTCTCTGATTTTCTAATCTCTTTAGTTCTTGCCTTTGTGAAGCTATGGCCTCCTCCATTTTTATTTCAGCCCTTTTTGCAGCAAACTGTGCGGCACACTCTGCTCATTTCGCTGCAATGCTTTGTTGTTCTGATGACTGAGAGTGGCTACTACCATCAGCAGACCTGGAGATTGTAGTCCCAAATATTGATTGGGCATACTCTCTATCAAGCACATTATGAAGTCTTGTGTTTTCTGCTTTAGCATCAAACTCCTCTAGCCCCACTTCACTCATCCGTATTTTCATGAGCCTCATCAGATCTGCTGTCACTGCTATGCAGGAATCCATCCTTCTCCTAATCTCAGGTGAAGGTGCTAGTTGAGTTCGTATGTTTTCATACAACTCTTTCAATTTTGTCTCTAGCCCTTCAATATCATTCATCATGTTAGCCAAATCACTGTCAGAGCACTTATCCTTAAGTTTGTTTCTTGAAGCTCTTACTTGGTCTTTCCAGCGATCATACAGCTTGATGAATTTGCTCTCCCTATGAAAGGCTTCTTGTTCTTTCATTTCTAGCATTTTGGTGGTGTACTTTCTCTCACGTGCAGATTTTCTGGGTTCAACAGTCTCTGAGGTGGTGTGGGCAGGCTCTACCACTGCTATCTTCTCTACTTCTAGGTTAGCTTGACTGTCACCTGTAAGTGACTCTAATCTTTCGTGTTCAACATCATCACATTGTGATTTTAACTGTTCACTAACTTCACCCTTTTTTAAAGTTTCTTCATGAATTGACATTGTACATTTTTTTAGAAATGACAGCTTCGTGTACACATATAACCATACGACCTTAACAGTTATATAGTTGTCTATTCAGTAAATAACGTCAAATATTTGTTTAAATATAACCCTTATTGCACTTCTTTTAACATGCTTGTGAAATCTTACTTTAAAGTACCATTATGCACAATAATCACACAATCATAAAACAGGAATGACAATTAGACTCTACTGATAAATTAATTACTTTTCTCATACGTAAAGCAGTGTTTTTTTTTGTGTGTCTTGTGAAAGGAGCACAGTCAAACCTGACGCCGAGTGCAGAGCTGCAATGTCCTGCCTGAACACTTTACTTAGCTAAAACTGGTGCTGCGCTGAAACTTTGTTGTTGTTGAAACCTTTGTTGTTGAAATGGTCTTTGTCTCGAATTGGCGTGCTCCGCGCCGTTTCGCGGGCACGCACGCTGACCTCTCCGCCGCGCTGCTCGCTCCTCCGCGGGCACGCACGCTGACCTCTCCGCCGCGCTGCTCGCTCCTCCGCGGGCACACACGCTGATCTCTCCGCCGCGATGCTCGCTCCTCTGCGGGCAGACGCGCTGATCTCTCCGCCGCGATGCTCGCTCCTCTGCGGGCAGACGCGCTGATCTCTCCGCCGCACTGCTCGCTCCTCTGCGGGCAGACGCGCTGATCTCTCCGCCGCGATGCTCGCTCCTCTGCGGGCAGACGCGCTGATCTCTCCGCCGCGATGCTCGCTCCTCTGCAGGCAGACGCGCTGATCTCTCCGCCGCACTGCTCGCTCCTCTGCGGGCAGACGCGCTGATCTCTCCGCCGCACTGCTCGCTCCTCTGCGGGCAGACGCGCTGATCTCTCCGCCGCGATGCTCGCTCCTCTGCGGGCAGACGCGCTGATCTCTCCGCCGCGATGCTCGCTCCTCTGCAGGCAGACGCGCTGATCTCTCCGCCGCACTGCTCGCTCCTCTGCGGGCAGACGCGCTGATCTCTCCGCCGCGATGCTCGCTCCTCTGCAGGCAGACGCGCTGATCTCTCCGCCGCACTGCTCGCTCCTCTGCGGGCACACGCGCTGATCTCTCCGCCGCACTGCTCGCTCCTCTGCGGGCACACGCGCTGATCTCTCCGCCGCGATGCTCGCTCCTCTGCGGGCAGACGTGCTGATCTCTCCGCCGCACTGCTCGCTCCTCTGCGGGCAGACGCGCTGATCTCTCCGCCGCACTGCTCGCTCCTCTGTGGGCAGACACGCTGATCTCTCCGCCGCACTGCTCGCTCCT
Organism: Astyanax mexicanus; assembly: GCF_023375975.1. NCBI lineage: Eukaryota > Metazoa > Chordata > Actinopteri > Characiformes > Acestrorhamphidae > Astyanax > Astyanax mexicanus. The sequence goes on from NC_064408.1 coordinate 115,025,611, forward strand.
CTGCGGGCAGACACGCTGATCTCTCCGCCGCACTGCTCGCTCCTCCGCGGGCACACGCGCTGATCTCTCCGCCGCGATGCTCGCTCCTCTGCGGGCAGACGCGCTGGACTCTGGGCCGCGATGGCGGTACGTTTTCACTGTAGCTACACCGGTCTAATGGAATAATGGCCACGAGTCATACTTATGTCTTTTGAAGGTTTATTTCTTCTTTTCTCTCTCCCTCTCTCTGGTCCTTCATCGGACACCGTGAAAACTACACAAAACAAAGCAACCGTTCAGTATATGCTAGCTAGCACAACAATTCATTGCAAGAAGGCATATTAAACACATTACTAAACAATATTAAAGATAAACATTTACCGTGTGCGCCTTTAGACCTCGTGTTAGCTTTAATTGTTGTTCTCCCTCTGCCGCCAAGTTAGTTCTGACCCATAATTCTCCAGTTACCCGCCTAACTAACTCGCGTCACGTGACTTATATTTATAAACACATTTTACCCTCATTTTTACACCTTTTCGTATAGATTTTTAGCCCTTTTTAACAACCATATAAAATAAAACAACAATGAATTTATAATGATAAATAAACAAAAATATCCTTATTAACATGTCAATCTGACAGTTACATTCTGTGTGGTTGTTTTTGTGTGAGTAATGCTGTTGGGTTATTTCACACAGTACTAGTCAGATCAACAACTCTGAGAAACCGGCTCACAAAGGCTTTCAGAATTTGCACTATTTTTCATGTTTCAAACGTAAGAAGTTTGGTCATGCCTTTATAAGAGCATACGCTTGTGGTTTGGAGGAAGAGAAGTGTTGAGAAGTTCAGGGTGTTGGAGCTCAGGGTGGGTTCTGCTATGAGCTGACCCTGTGCTGAACTGGATGAAAGAACAGGGAGAAGAAGGGGTCGTGAGGTGCAAACATTTCATCACAGGAACAGAAGGAACAGATACAGAGTCATTTTCCTGGAAGGAGGAGGAGGAGGAGCTTCAGGCATGGTCCTTTCCACAAGCTCCAGTTATTTCATATCTTTATACAGAATAGAGAAGATTCAATAAAACACAGTAGTTTTACTGTAGCAGGAAAGAAATAATTTATGTTTGAATTTAGATTCTTTATAGTTGCAAAGTTGCAGTGCAGCTTTAACATGATAGAATTGGCCGAAACTAAATTTGAGTTGGATATTGGGTAAAATCTATGAATTTCATAGGACTGATGTTTGGATTTTTAGATGATTTAAACAGGTTTTTGTTGTATTTGCAGCAGAAAATCTAATTGTTTTTACACCGTGTCAAAACTAGTATAACAGTGTTAAGATGTTAATTCAAACAATCAATCTGGAAACTTAAAAGTGTGTGTTTTTTGCGTGCATTTTACGAAGTTTGGTCCCAACATCTTCCCACAATTCACTCTTTTTGCAAAGCCTGGTGTTGTAGTAGCAGCTTTATTCAGTCTTTAAAACACAGCATCACTACTGTATAATACTTCTGTACTACATACTGAGCTCAGAATGTTGATTACTTTTTATTTATGCAGTAATATGGATAAAATCACATAACTAGCTTCCACTATCCTGTTCTTTTGTTTCTCTCTCTTTCTCTGTCTTTGCCATGTTTCCTCTAAAATACATTTCCTCATGTTGCATTTCTGTGGATAAACCTGACTTTCTATTAGTTTGTGAGATAATGGGTGATTGGTATAATAATAGAAAACAATGTGAGTAATGTTAATGTGTTATCTAATACAGGACCAGTCAAGCCAACAGTTCATATGAACTTCTGCCTTTTTATTCCTCTGTTTGTCTGTTAAAGTTATGTTTAACAATAGTAGTAGTAGTTGGACAGTAGTAGATATTAAAGCTTCTGTGTTCGAGTTTTATTGATTTTAATGCTAAGGCTCTCCCTGAAACCTTTACTCAGCAGATTAAATAATCGAAACTTCACTGAAATATTATAAAACAATTACATTTTTTAACTTTTTCCACTTTCACTCAACTTGTTTTTTTCTCACAAATTACAAGGTACAAGCATTTTAACTTGTGATTAATTTGGATAAATCACAGTATATTTCGATTGTAATTATTCAGATTAACGAGAGTAACATATTTTCATAATTTTGACAAAATCCTCAGCAATTGCACTTTGGCTCTGCTGACCGTTGCAAATTCCTGAAGTACGAGAATCTTGACTGCATAATTTCTGGTAGTGAGGGACTTAGTGGTTAGAGCTCTGGGTTATTGATAGTTGGGTTGTGGGTTCAATACCTTGAATTGAGCAAGGCCATCATGGCTCCCTGGTGACTGTAGCAATGGCTGCCCACCACTCCAGGCATGTGTGCTCACTGTGTATTTGTGTGTGTGTGTGTGTATGGGCGTTTACTCGCTTGTTCCCGATTAAACACAGAACCGATTCTGGGCTCATTTGGAGAAGGGACTCATTAGTGCTGGATTATTTTCACACACAAAACTTCATCCAAATTGTGGATTGATTGCACTATTCCATGGTTAATTTCCTGCACATAGGTTTGCCGATTTTTTATTATTTTGCTTGGATACAAACACTGTAGAATGATGAATAATGCTTTTAAGGTGCTCAACACAATGCTGTCAGTACCTGCACTCACTCCACAAAGCTGAGCTTATTGCAGTACCCTCTCTCCAGTCCTAGTACAGTGTGGCTTTATGAGGATATACTAATGGAACAGAAAGTAATGTGATACATTAAAGCAGTCACAGTAACACTTTACTTGGATGGCCTCGTTCATGCTCAACTGACATTAAACAAACATTCAACTAAATGTCTATTAAATGCATTTTAACCCTATGTTGAATGTAAATGATAAAAAATAGAATCTAACCCTACATCTAACCCTAACCTTAACCGTTAATCAATTAATAAACCTTTCAGTTTAATTGCATTTAATAGACATGCATTTAAATTTTAGTTTAGTTTGAGTATTAATGAGGCCATCAAATAGACATTCCAAGTAAAGTGTTACCGAAGTCACATTATAAAATTAACCAATCACTCGAACCCACACGCAGCAGTGGGAGCAGATAGCTTCCACATCTGCTGCAGAACTGCTCCAGAGTTCAATACAAATGAACCCCAGGCTACTGATTTCAGGAGGAACAATGCTAAGTTCTCTGAACCTCTCCCTGTCTTGAAAAACAGCTTTCAGCTATTTGATCCAGTGTACCAAAATCATGGACTAGCACTCATGTGTCCAGCTAGTGTGAAAACACCCTATACATATGTGTGTGTATGTGTGTTTGTGTGTGCTCACTGCAGGGATGAGTTAAAGACAGAGGCCAAATTCCATCTGTTTCCAACACAAATGATGAATATGGTTGTTTTTGGCCTCAGTTAAGCATTTTGTAAATATTTATTCATATGTGTGCATGACAAATATTGAATGCTGGCATCAGGCCAGAGTTCACCATATCAGTACATCCCTAGAGAAAATAAAAAAGGTGAAAATGCTGTATGTGCCTGTGCTCTGAGACACGTATGCCGTTGTTTTGGGTATAAATGGAACTCTGAAAGTAAATGTTTGCAGGAAACAGAATACAATAGTTAAAAGTCCTCACCCTAAAGCAGTAGCATACAGTATGTCATGGATTGCTGTCATCCGTGAAGTTCCATGAAGTTCCATGAAGTGGTTAATACTTAACCCTGGTGCCTAATATACATGACCCACAATCTCGTGAATGTTGGGTTTGTTAGCAGGACAGAAATGGCTTTTTCTGATAAGCTCATCCAGCACACAAAACCATTCCTGTCTATGTGGAACAGCATGGCCGGCACAGAATGTTGTTTTGGTGTGCTAGTATTGTTTCAGTACCACCAACAATGCTAAGCTCTGTCTAACTCTGAGTCCGTGTCTGGACATATCAGACTGCTCCGCTATTCAAATGCGTCCAGCACACAGAGACTCATGAGTAAGAATTGGAAAGTAGATCTGCAGTACATTCAGAGGTCACAGAGGTCATAATTGACTGAATTAAACTCTGGAATATAATCAAGAGGAAGATGGATGATCACAAGCCATCAAACCAAGCTGAACTGCTTAAATGTTTATACCAGGAGGGGAATAAAGTTATCCAAAAGCAGTGTGTAAGACTGGTGAAGTGGCTTTACTGCTCTTTACAACCTGCCTGGTAGCATTCATACATAAGATGCACCGGATTATAAGGCGCACTGTTGAGTTTTGGGAAAATTAAAGGATGGTGAGGGTAGTGGACTGATTTTTTGGATGTTTTCACACCTGTGCGTTTTTGTCTAGTTAAACCCCTTTTAGGCCGTATTGTGCTGCAGTTAAAGCTAGTATATTTCACAGATAATTGGTTTAGCTTTAAAGCTCCACTAGGTAGGATTGAGATTTTGTGCTCGTGGGCTCCCCCTACAGTTGCAGAGTATAATAAATGTTTCAGGCGGATTAGTTTTTCTTTCTCGTTTTCTGGCTTTCACAGAAATATCCGTTCTCTTTCCAGCTTCTGCCAGAGTGTCTGTATGTGAGTTTGTAAAGAATGAACCAGTAGTCCTTGTAGAACTGTTAGAACTAAAGGTCGGAAAGCAGGTCGCAATTCTCGCAAGCGTTGGTCGCAGCCGGCTCTGAAAACTTACAGAGTCTGGTTTGAGCTCAGAGGAGCTCCGGCACAGACACAAGAGCACTGCTATTCCTCCTATTACATCTCAATGCAGCACTGCAGTGAGTTTCAAGCTGTAATTTTACTTCTTTAAAAAGATCAAAAATCAAGGAAATCCTACCTAGTGCTCCTTTAAGAGTAAATGCAATCTCTGTTGTTGCTCCATGTACAGAAATATACACTATTCCAGAACACAGAACCTTCTTCCTGTATTTACTTTCTTGTTCCGCCCCAGACAGATCTGACCAATGAGCAGAGAGTTCTTGCACAACAAGGTTTGCTGTGACGTTTTTCTTCACAGCAAACTAAACAAACTTAAACCAAATCAAACCACACCAAATTCACATTAACTAAAACAAACATGAGCAAACCAGATTTAGACTTAAAAACACACTGAGACTACAATATGCAAAAGTATAGGATATAGGAACTTTATTTTATAAATAAACAAAAGACCACCCTGCCAGATGTGAAGCATGGGGGTGGATTTAACACAGTTTGAGCTTATTTAGCTACCAGTGGCATTGGCAATATTACACAGATGAAGGGAAATAAGAGGGTCAATCCTAATTGAAGCCACTCTAACAGGAAAATTCACCATAGGCTACCTGAAAATACACAAATTTAAACTTTTGGAACACCCTTTATAGTCCACTGACCTAAACATCAGTAAAAAATCATGTGTTAAACAAGCTGTGCATGCAAGACAACCCAAGAGAATCTCAGAACTAGAGCTTCTGCCAAGAAGAGTGGGAAGAAATTCCAAGTACAAGAATGGAAAGACTTTTAGCTCCTACAAACAGCGTCTGTGAGCTGTGATTTCTGGAAAATGGGGGTTTAACTCTGTGTAGTTCTGACTCTATATGATGTATAATATATTGTGATTTGTAATTGACATATTGGACTAGGTTTTGTAGTCTAATTCTCAATTAAAATCAAGTATAATGTGTCATTTGGCCAAAAGGGTGGCCAAACTGTAGATCCTGCCTTATACACACACTTATACACACATCTTCAGCCTATTGTTAGAAGCCTTTCTATACTGAATATAGGTCAAAGAACAAATGTAAACCTATATATGTCTCTCTCTCTCTCTCTCTCTCTCTCTCTCCTCTTCAGTGTTTCCTGTGTGGAGAGGAGCTGGCGGGGGCCCAAGTTGGGGCTGGCCTCGCTGTATAGGATGGGAGGCCGTGGAAGGGGAGGCTGAGCCGCAGGGCTTTGACTGCCCTTTCTGGTGCGTGCTGTGCCGAGGAGGGAGGGAGCGACTGAAGCAGGCCTGCCAGAGAGGGAGGGAGGTGCTCAGACTACCAGCAAACATGCTACGAATCAAACTACCCCACCTCTTCGACAACCACCAAGTGCCTAAGGTGGGCTTTGGTTAATTAAGCAGTTTTCCTTCATTCAAAAGAAGTATTCAATAATCAAAAATCAAATGCCAGTCCCAGTTACTCCACATGCAGTCAGTCAAAGATTTAAGTAAGTAAATGATGTGGGGTTGATGCTGCAGTTGGTCTGCAGGTCTGGGTTCAGCAACAGTATGTGCTGAAAGAATGAGGTCAGCTGACTACCTGAATATACTGAGACCAGGTTATTCTATCAATGGATTTTATATTTCTTCCCTTATGGAACAGGCATATTCCAAGATAAGACAATGTCAGGATTCATGGTGCTGGAACTGTGAAAGAGTGATTCAGGGAGCATGAGATCATCATTTTCACACATGGATTGAGAGAGAGTTCACCACAGAGTCCAGACCTTAACCTCATTGAGAATCTTTGGGATGTGCTGGATGGAGAAGCGCTGCTTTGTGCAGCGATTGGTCAGACTCTACCATCATCAATGCTGCTGCAAGATCTTGGTGAAAAATCAATCCAGCAACACTGGATTGAGATAAATCTTGTGACATTGCAGAAGCTTATTGAAACAATGCCACAGTGAATGTGTGCGGCAATCAAAGATAAAGACGGTCCAACCAAATATTAGAGTGTGAACTTTTATTTATTGGCGAATGCAATTATTTTCAAATCTTATAGACCCATATTTTATTCACAATAGAACATAGAAGACACCTCCGATGCTAAAAGTAAAACCTATGAATATTATGCAATATTCATTTAGAACTTCCAAAAGTTAGGACAGGGACAGCAAAAGCTGAAAAAATAATCAATACTAATAAAAAACTAACTACAATAGGAGCAATTTGCAACTAATACATATGAAAAGAGCATTTGAGACAAAGGTAGAGTCTCTCAGAAGACAGGTAAATTTTCACCAGTCTGTGAAACATTGTTGAAATTGTTTCACAATTTTTAGATGCAAAGTGTTCACCAAACATTAAATCACAAAGCCGTGATACATAGGTACATAGGATAGGATAAAAAAAGATTGAGAGAATCTGGAGAAATCCACATGTGCAATGGAAAAGACTGACAGTGAGAATTAGATGCTGGTGATCTTCAGGTCCTCAGGTGGCACTGCATAATTAATACAGGCTTGATTCTAGACTGAAAATCACTGGATGTTCTATGGAACAACGTAAATGTAAAAATAAGCTGTCCCTTGTAAAAAAAAGACGTATACTTAAGAACATTTAAAGAATGTTCAAAAAAGGTGAACAATACTAAAAATGCATTTTCTATTCAATATACTTAATGAAAAAACACATTAAATATACTTTTTCTGTATTTCCATAACATTTATTTTTAAACAATATGCTTTTAATTGAACATGTTGACAGAGAATATATGTAGTGGCATTAAATACAGCTTAAGGTGTACACAGTATGTGCATCAATACACAACGTAGTACATTTATAATATATGTCAAGTGTATTAAAAAATTATGTTTAAAAAACACATACTTAAATCTACTTAGAAGTAGATTTATAGCAAAAGTTATAGCAAAAAGCTCTCAAAAGCACAATCTAATGATGTTATGTTGTATTTAAATATAGGTTAATTACAACTTAAATATATTTAAGTTTTAAAATAGTATGCTTAGTATGTATTTATGTACATATTTATTTTTATGCTAAAATTGTCTACTTTTCCATGTTAAGTAAACTTAAATGCACTTTTTTTTACAATGGGTATCATGCAAAGAAGCTGTATGTAAACCCAATCCAGAATTGCTGCCTTCTTCTCTCAAACACAACTTATTAAATTGTTTTATTTATTTATTTCTTATTCGTCTGACCACAGAAGAGTTTTACATTTGCCCCAGTCTACAGTGTGAGCTTTAAATGAGCTTTTAGGCCCTTTTGAGATAAAAGCACTTCTCTGCCCCACTGTTCACAAACCCGTGTGAACACGTGAGAGAAAAGAGCAGCGCCGTCTCATTTAAGCAGAGATTTCCCACAGGTCTGCACCTTTTCTACCTTTTGTTCAGTTTAGTCTGACTCTATACAGCCTGGTCTTGACTCTGGTTAGTGAGTGACTGCACTGTACTACACTGATGGCTATCTAACAATGAACGTGCTGTTCTGCAAGAAATTAGAACAGCACCCTCCCGTCCCCAATCAAAAGAGCAGGTGTGTCCTTAAAGGAAGACCAGTAGTGTATAAAGCCCTTGTGGTTTTTTGGAGCACTATGTGGACATCCAGCAGTTTAAGAGCAACCATAAGAGCATATTACTGCATCATACATCATCTGGGCTAATGTACAAAATTCATTAGTTGCTAGTAGAAAAGTGGGTTAAAGGAATAGGAACTGTAATGCTTACCTGAGTAACGCATTGCTATTATTAAGGTCACATAACCAATTATTTCAATTTTAGACAAAAAGTGCTTAAATCAGGCACTAATTTAACATATTTAACAAATGTTGATATATTAATTTTGGTTTATACTTTGCTATAGTGCTATTTAAACATTGCAGGCACAAAGTGTGAAAATAGACTGTTGTCGAGGTGTAAGATAGCAATGAGCATTGTAAGTGGGCAGTGGGCAAACCCATAGTGTGTGCCAGTTGGCAGCTATGCAGAATTTTATATCAACAATAAACAGAAGACTAGATAAAAACAATAAACAGATTACTAGATAAAAAAACAATAAACAGAAGACTAGATAAAAACAATAAACAGATTACTAGATAAAAAACAATAAACAGAATACTAGATAAAAAACAATAAACAGAATACTAGATAAAAAAACAATAAACAGAATACTAGATAAAAAACAGTAAACAGAATACTAGATAAAAAAAAACAATAAACAGAATACTAGATAAAAAACAATAAACAGAATACTAGATAAAAAACAATAAACAGAATACTAGATAAAAAACAGTAAACAGAATACTAGATAAAAAACAATAAACAGAATACTAGATAAAAAACAATAAACAGAATACTAGATAAAAAAACAGTAAACAGAATACTAGATAAAAAACAATAAACAGAAGACTAGATAAAAAACAATAAACAGAATACTAGATAAAAAACAGTAAACAGAATACTAGATAAAAAACAATAAACAGATTACTAGATAAAAAACAATAAACAGAATACTAGATAAAAAACAATAAACAGATTACTAGATAAAAAACAGTAAACAGAATACTAGATAAAAAACAATAAACAGAAGACTAGATAAAAAACAATAAACAGAATACTAGATAAAAAACAATAAACAGAAGACTAGATAAAAAACAATAAACAGAATACTAGATAAAAAACAGTAAACAGAATACTAGATAAAAAACAATAAACAGAAGACTAGATAAAAAACAATAAACAGAATACTAGATAAAAACAATAAACAGAAGACTAGATAAAAAACAATAAACAGAATACTAGATAAAAAACAGTAAACAGAATACTAGATAAAAAACAATAAACAGAATACTAGATAAAAAACAGTAAACAGAATACTAGATAAAAAACAGTAAACAGAATACTAGATAAAAAAAACAATAAACAGAATACTAGATAAAAACAATAAACAGAATACTAGATAAAAACAATAAACAGAATACTAGATAAAAAACAGTAAACAGAATACTAGATAAAAAACAGTAAACAGAATACTAGATAAAAAACAGTAAACAGAATACTAGATAAAAAACAATAAACAGAATACTAGATAAAAAAACAGTAAACAGAATACTAGATAAAAAAAACAATAAACAGAATACTAGATAAAAACAATAAACAGAAGACTAGATAAAAAACAATAAACAGAATACTAGATAAAAACAATAAACAGATTACTAGATAAAAAACAGTAAACAGAATACTAGATAAAAAACAATAAACAGAATACTAGATAAAAAACAGTAAACAGAATACTAGATAAAAAACAGTAAACAGAATACTAGATAAAAAACAATAAACAGAAGACTAGATAAAAAACAATAAACAGAATACTAGATAAAAACAATAAACAGAATACTAGATAAAAACAATAAACAGAATACTAGATAAAAAACAGTAAACAGAATACTAGATAAAAAACAGTAAACAGAATACTAGATAAAAAACAATAAACAGAAGACTAGATAAAAAACAATAAACAGAATACTAGATAAAAAACAGTAAACAGAATACTAGATAAAAAACAGTAAACAGAATACTAGATAAAAAACAGTAAACAGAATACTAGATAAAAACAATAAACAGAATACTAGATAAAAACAATAAACAGAATACTAGATAAAAAACAGTAAACAGAATACTAGATAAAAAAAAACAATAAACAGAAGACTAGATAAAAAACAATAAACAGAATACTAGATAAAAAACAGTAAACAGAATACTAGATAAAAACAATAAACAGAAGACTAGATAAAAAACAATAAACAGAATACTAGATAAAAAACAGTAAACAGAATACTAGATAAAAAACAATAAACAGAATACTAGATAAAAAACAATAAACAGAATACTAGATAAAAAACAATAAACAGAAGACTAGATAAAAAACAATAAACAGAATACTAGATAAAAACAATAAACAGAAGACTAGATAAAAAACAATAAACAGAATACTAGATAAAAAACAGTAAACAGAATACTAGATAAAAAACAATAAACAGAATACTAGATAAAAAACAGTAAACAGAATACTAGATAAAAAAAAACAATAAACAGAAGACTAGATAAAAACAATAAACAGAATACTAGATAAAAAACAGTAAACAGAATACTAGATAAAAAACAATAAACAGAATACTAGATAAAAAACAGTAAACAGAATACTAGATAAAAAACAATAAACAGAAGACTAGATAAAAAACAATAAACAGAATACTAGATAAAAACAATAAACAGAATACTAGATAAAAACAATAAACAGAATACTAGATAAAAAACAGTAAACAGAATACTAGATAAAAAAAAACAATAAACAGAATACTAGATAAAAAACAATAAACAGAATACTAGATAAAAAACAATAAACAGATTACTAGATAAAAAACAATAAACAGAATACTAGATAAAAAACAATAAACAGAATACTAGATAAAAAAAACAATAAACAGAATACTAGATAAAAAAAACAATAAACAGAATACTAGATAAAAAAAACAATAAACAGAATACTAGATAAAAAACAATAAACAGAAGACTAGATAAAAACAATAAACAGAATACTAGATAAAAAAACAATAAACAGAATACTAGATAAAAAAAAACAATAAACAGAATACTAGATAAAAAAACAATAATAAGTATACTAGATAAAATAACATTGCTGTTCCCATACCTTCACAGCTTGAACAAGCAGGTCAGTTTCCTCTGCTGAGAAGCACAGAAGTGCTGCGCTCTTAAAATAGCAATCCGCCAAAATCAGAGCGCACCTGGCTCTTAAAGGGAATGTCCAGCGACATGCACACCCATGATTAATTAACAGCAGCCACGCAAGGCGCACTTTTCCCGTCGTTACGATAGCAAAGACACATCGACACCCCCTAAATCAAGCTGCCCATTGTGCTCACTCAATCTACAATCATTTTATGAGTCATAAAAATATGTTAAAGGCCTGAATTTCTGTGAAATACCTGTTTGTTTTCATGATGTTTGAAATATTGTGCTTTTTATTTTGATATGTGGGATTAGCTTCAAAGATGTATATGGTGTATAAAGTGTCATTTGGAAAAAAAAAAAAAGGCGCAGAAGGAGCTGGGGAACAAACAAGACTACAGTTCCCACTAGGGGTGGGCGATATTGCTCTAAAATAATATCACGATATTTCAGGTATTTTTGCGATAACGATATACTTGGCGATATAGGAAAACTAAAATAATTCATTCATTTCAGGAATATAGTATAATAGTATAACAGAATAATCATAATGTGGGAAAATAAATAATATAGCATAAAATAATATAATGCAGCAAAAAATATTGCAGAATATTTAGTGCATGCATATAAACTGCAAACTAAAACAATTAAACAATACATTCACTTAAAGCTTCACAGTGAAAAATAGACTACTTTTAAGACAGAACATCTCTATTATCACGATATGGATTTTTCATATCATGATATTTCTGTGTTACGGTATATTGTATACGATATAATATTGCCCACCCCTAGTTCCCACAATATCTTGCAAATTAAGCTTATGATTTCTGGCATGCACATTTGTGAAATGACTGTACTGTACATTAGATCAAGCTGTAGTTTGATTGCATAAAGTGCAATATAACATTTCATCCCTAAACATCGTTTTGAAAGATTTGAACTTCATGTACAAATATCACATGTAGCTTAAATTTAGATTTTGACTTTGGTCACCCAAAACATGCAGTGTATGAGATGTTCTCCAGGACCAGAAATGAGAGAGAAGCACTACTTCATAATGATTCATCTAACAAAAGGCAACAAATGTAAAAAACACTGTTTTAATAAGTTTACAACAAGAATGTGAGAATATAGTAAGAATATAAACAGCCAGATACACTTCTTTACATATTCTTACACATATACATCTTTAATATTTATGATTTACATGTACACCTCATTGTATTGGACATATATTGCCATATAATTTTATACATTGTCTGGCCAAAAAAAGACTCTTTCACAATTCCAGACCGATGAACCCTGGCCTTGTCATCAGGGAAGAAATATAAAATCCATTGATGGAATAACCTGCTCTATATTCAGTATATTCAGGTAGTCAGCTGACCTCATTCTTTCAGCACATACTGTTGCTGAACCTAAACCTGCAGACCAACTGCAGCATCAACACCACATCATTTACTTACTTAAATCCAGAAGCAGACTTATTATATAAATAATATGGTATGGTATGGTATGGTATGGAAGGGAAATTGGGATTGTTGCCTGAGGGTTTAGTAGAATAGAACGCTTAAGCGATGCTGGAGAAGCTCCAGGGGTTTCCTGAGTTCATTGGTATGAAGAATCAGGATCAGGTGATGCTTGCCAACAATATTTGGCCAATGTTACCTTGAATAAGCACCTTTCTCATGGGATTTGGAAGAGTTCCAGCTGAGCTTTGAGTCTTGTAAACAGAGATTAGGTCTGATTGTTTATCTGCTGATGGGCAGGCGGATTGATTTCCAGTGCTGCACCCTTCACCGTGTGGACTGATGTGTTGTAACTCACAGGTGTTCCGGGAAGACAGCATCATATCAGGCTACAGGCACCCGCAAAGCTCTGCCGTGGACTGCATCCTCAGCAGCTTTCAGATGACCAATGAGACGGTGAATATCTGGACCCACTTCCTGCCGACCTGGTGAGAGATCCAGTCCAGCATGTCCAGCCTTTGAGTCCTGACTTAGCACTTGCCCCCAGTCGGCTTAGCAGGCTTTAGGCAGAAGTGTGTTATGTAACAGTGTAGTGTACAGTAGAGTAGTTTAATGCTCAATGCCTTATTTAATAGCCGGAGATCGGCCACAGTTTACACACTCAGCAGAGGAATATCTGATTTACGGAGGCTGTTATTGCATAATTTTGCACATATGTGTGTAAGAATAGCAACTGCAATAATGAAGGCAATCGAACTGCATATATTTTAAATGTTAGTATTGGTTATTTAGTAATAAATGTATAGTCTATAATAGGCTAGATCTCTTTTTTAATATGATTTATTAAAGCAGGAATTCTTAACTTGACATAATCCAGAGGTCACAAGGCCAAAGTGATAGGTTATACTTAATGACACAAAATATTTAAGAACCCCTGCAATCAAGTAAATAGTATATACAGCTATTTACACTTAAAATGATGAGTTTCTTTGATTTTATCAAATTGAAAACCTCTAGAATATAATCAAGAGGAAGATGGATGATCACAAGCCATCAAACCAAACTGAACTGCTCAATTTTTAGCACCAGGAGTAAAGGCATAATGTTATCCAAAAGCAGTGTGTAAGACTGGTGGAGGAGAACATGCCAAGATGCATAAAAACTGTGATTAAAAACCAGGTTTATTCCACCAAATATTGTTTTCTGAACTCTTAAAACATTATGAATATGAACTTGTTTTCTTTGCATTATTTAAGGTCTGAAAGCTAAAAGCTCTGTATATTGTTTCTGTTATTTTGACCTGCACATTGTCACGCCCCCCCACCCCCCCCACCCCCCCACTCCAGCAAGAACAAAGCAGACGTATGTAGTCTAGTATGAAGATGATCCGTGCAGAGACTCAAGAGAACTCCAGACAAACTCCAGTCCAGCTAACCTTCTTTAATATATTTACTTTATTCTACTAAAATACATTCATTTACTATCAGCATATATGCAGCTGAAACAGGGAGCAGCCTAGTGCATCCCAAAATTTAATTATCAACATTAACATCTTAATAGACCATTATAGTCAGTAAGGCTTTTAGTAAAATGTGTTTTGGGGAGGAGGGGGTGGGGGGGCTGTAGTGCACTATAGGACACTAGGCTTTTGTTCTTAATGGCTTTATTTTTTCTCCTTACATTACTTTTACTTTTTGAAACCAGTACTTTTACACTTACTGGAGTAAAAGCTTGAGTTGTTACTTCTACAGAAGTATTTTAAAGACTAGTATCTACATTTGCAAGAAAAAGTATGTTAACCCTTTGGGATGACCTGGATTTCTGCATAAATTGGTCATTAAATGTGTTCTGATCTTCATCTAAGTCACAATAATAGACAAACACGGTCTGCTGAATTAATACCAAACAGAAAATTATATATGTTTGCATGGTTTTATTGAACACAACATGTTAACAGTCACAGTGCAGGGTGGAGAAAGTATGTGAACTTTTGGATTTAATAACTGATTGACCCTCCTCCAAAAATCGCAATCAAACGTTTCCTGTAGTTACAGATCAGACCTGCACAACAGACAGGAGGAATTTTCATTCCTCTTTACTAATCTGTTTCAGTTCAGCTATAATATTCTTGGGATATCTGGTGTGAATCTCTCTTGAGGTCATGATGCCACAGCATCTCAATTGGGTTGAGGAGGTCAGGACTCTCCAGAAGACGTATTTTTTTCTTTCGAAGCCATTCATTCGGTTGTTGATTTACTTCTATGTTTTGGGTCGTTGTCCTGTTTCATCATCCATCCTCTGTTGAGCTTCAGTTGGTGGACACATGGTCTTAAGTTTTCCTGCAAAATGTCTTGGTTCACATACTTTTCACACCTTTGGTGACTTAAATTTAACTCCACTAAAATCCAGCCTGTGCCTTATCTCTCTCTGTCTGGGCTCTGACAGGTACTTCCTGTGGCGTTTCTTCCTGCTGTGCACCACAGAGAACTTCCTCTCAGAAAGCTACACATGGCCGCTGCTGGTCTACATGATGCTGATCTGCCTGTACCCCTTCATCTCCAGCTGCGCCCACACCTTCAGCACCATGTCCCCCGAGGCTCGACACATATGCTACTTCTTCGACTACGGAGC
The DNA here is from genome assembly GCF_023375975.1 of Astyanax mexicanus. NCBI lineage: Eukaryota > Metazoa > Chordata > Actinopteri > Characiformes > Acestrorhamphidae > Astyanax > Astyanax mexicanus. Next base: position 115,041,102 of record NC_064408.1, read on the forward strand.
CCTCAGCCTGTACAGTCTGGGTATGATCCAGATCACCTCACGCTCTGCGCACCCTTATGTGGGTTCACTCTCGTATGATCAGCCTGGGATCATCGGGTTCACTATTGGAGGGCATAGTTCACCGACCTGCTTTAACAAACCTGATCCTGCACTTCAGCTCACTGACAGCTCTAGTATGTGTCACATCTGGCAAAGCGCCAGACTGTGCTGGATGCCAGCCCTTGAGGACTGGAGCTGGTGACCTCTGCTCTACATAAAAATACATATAGCTTCCATATGGGCTTTGATAGATATATAGATTTATATTATCTACTGTAGGGGTGGGCGATATGGCTCTAAAATAATATCACAATATTTCAGGGTATTTTTGCGATACCGATATACTTGGCGATATAGGAAACTAAAATAATACATTCATTTCAGGAATATAGTATAATAGTATAACAGAATAATCATAATGTGGGAAAATAAATAATACAGCATAAAATAATATAATGCAGCAAAAAATATTGCAGAATATTTAGTGCATGCATATAAACTGCAAACTAAAACAATTATACAATAAATACACCTAAAGCTTCACAGTAAATAATAGACTACTTTTAAGACAGAACAGCCCTATTTTCACGATATGGATTTTTAATATCATGATATTTCTGTGTCACTATATATTGTATACGATATAATATTGCCCACCCCTAATCTACTGTTTAATTTACAGTAGTTATCTATCTTAAAAATAGTTAAAATATCTAATTAACATGATTTTTTCACTGAGCCGAAAATGCAGTAGATCAGCCAAAGGACATGTTTGCCTTCAGATGTGTCCTTTTATAGGATTAGAGAGAGTCACCAGTAGGGTTGTGCCATATGGTATCGTATGCAATTATAATAATAATAATATTTTTAAATATTGTGAACAATATTATACCCTGAAATATCGTGCCATATCACCCACCACTAATTATCACACCAGGGTACTTCCTTTTTGCTGTTTTTAGCAACAAAAATAAATTACACTGTTCTCATTTCCCATTATATATATATACCATATATAAACTATAAAGATTATACCTGTACAGTATAATTTATTTTACTTTAATCCTGTATATATGGAGATATTTGGAGTGCATTATTATTATCATGACATTCTGGATCATTGACTTCTGTTACAAATCTGATACATTTCTTGTATTTTTTTAATATCTCAGTTGGGGGTGTGCCATATTATATCAAATCATATGCAATAGTATATTTAAATTTTCATTTTGTTGCAGTAGTGTATTCTTGAAATATATATTTTTATTCAGTGTTTTTTTCAAAAGTCGCCAATAGTATCGTAGAAAATACAGTGAAACCAATCACTAGTCTGTTTACTATATCTATAAATACAACACTTTCTATGAATGCCATGTCTATAAGACTCTATAAACATACTTATAACTCATAACACATAATAATCCATTTATATGGCATTATAAACATGGCTTTAAATATTCATGAAAATGTAAAACACATTATAGCCTTGTTTATTATGCATTATAAATTGTAATCAAGCTGCCTACTTATAAACACACACTGATCCATTCTGAAATTACATTTAAACAACCAATGGATCATACTTATTTTAAATATTATAAAAGCTTATATTAATTTGTATTTGTATGTATTATAACGTGTCATTGTACACTCCAAGTACAGTGACAGATGTCTATCATGGGAAAATACTGTATTGATAGTGACATATATGACATGATATATAACTCAGATGTGTAATATTACAAGCACTGCTTATGATGCATTAAAGTCACAATTCATAATCCATGATGAACATGGCTATAATGAGTTATTCATTTACTTATATAGTCATGTTTAAAATGCACCATATGCAATAAAAGCTACATAAACAAGTTAAAAGAGATTTAGTGAAAATGTATGAATATTTTTTTAGTTTTATTTATGCATTTAAAAATTGGAATTATATTACCATCTACTAAAAAGTCCCACTTTGTACTACTATACCTCTTTCAAACTGGACCAGTGCACAGAGTGATTCTTACCTGTTGATTTAAACCGGGTTACTTATAATCCCACCATTCAGCTCTGTGGAGAAATCTTGGTGTGTATGTTTGGTGTGTTTGTCTGCAAGAAATGTATGGAAGGTCTGAACATGTTTTAAATGGATTGAAAGATACGATCTGTGACAGTCTAAGGCAGTTTCACATATATACATTTCCCTCTGATCGAAGTCAGTTAAAACACATTAGTAACTTTAGAGTGTTTTCACACCTTTAGCTCGTTTTTCTGCTCTGAATAAGTTAACAAATTAATTTATATGGAGGAGTGTTTTCCTGTATTGTGAGAGTCTAGTGCACTTACTGGATTCAGTGTAAAAAAAAAACATGAAGCAACGGTGACAGCATTAGAGCATAGCTGTTGTATAAATCTAGGAAATGAATCAGATTAAACTGCACCTGAACAGCCGTTTAACTCAAATATGAGGAGTAAATGTGATAGTCGGGTTGCTTCGCGGGCAGTTTGCATTCTCACTTAAAATTTACCTCTCAATGAGAGAAGGTGGTCTTGTTGCGGTTATTTTGGTACACACCCGAGTGTATTTACTGTTTTCACACCTGCTTAATTGACTTGAACAAAGGGCGCAAACGAACCAGAGTCCCTAGTGCGTTTTTCTTTTCTTTGGTTGGGTTTGTTTTCACACAGGTAAAAAGAGAGAAAATGCATCACAACAAACTACGTGAGATTTTTCTCTGAATCTAAGCATCTGATTACTGTCTTCACACCTGCTCAAATAAACAAACAAAAAATACTAACCAGGACAAACTAAAGAGTGCAAGTGTTAAAAAATTATATGCCAAGAATTTGTTAGCAGCATTAGCATAGCATTTCCTGTTTTAGTCAGCCAGAAATCAGTTTATTGACTTGCTACAGATCTTATCAGTTTAATGTTTTATTTTTGGTGTCTGAAGCAGCTCCAAAGCTAATATTGCTAAAGGAAGCTTATACCCCTCCCAGCTACCAGCTGCATGTCTAAATCAACACATCATCTTTACAGACATTAGCGAGTTCATTATATCTGTTATAATGTTATAATAGACTTGCTTATGTTGTTTCTGGTAATGTACAATAAACTTTCATCTATAAACACTGACAGAATATGTTTATATGTGGGATGCACCACCTTTTAATGAAAGCTGTTGTACAGCTGTTGTTCTTCACCTCTTATGTTATGTTGCCTGTTCATACGGACAGTTCTAGCCAGACACTGCCGGTCACCATCATTACCACATTAATACTGCACTGTCCACTGTGGATCAAGCTATGTTAAATATCCACACAACTTCAGGATCTTTTGAATGTCCCATCCATCTGCACCCACTATCGGACCTGGCTCAGATCCAGATAATTACTGTCATATTTTTTGCACTATTAGATACACTTTAAATCCTTTTTTTTTTTTTTTTCAATTGTCGGTGTACCCTATAAGCACCCGAAAGCAGCTCCAAAGCTAATATTGCTAAAACACCTTACGTATGAATATTACCAGTCATGCATTAAGGAGCAGTAAAGTCACTCCGCTGTAGTGCAGTGTTATACAGGAGTTTTTGTGAAGTATTAGCATTAGCTGCTTACCACAGCGCTAACTCTTTCACCATTTAGAGGAGAGTATATTTGACTATAGCCTGCATGTTTACTGTGTTAAAACATACTACGTGAGACAAACCGCTAGCTAATATCACCCTGGCTTAGCTAGCACTGCTGCTAACTGCGCTAAAATATTGGAAATCTAATCGTACTGTAAATAAACGGAATTGCTTTACTCACCCAAATAAACAGTTTTCATGAGAGAAATCTGTGTAGATTAACATCCAGCACTTGTTTGATTTTAAAAGAAAATGCTTGTTTTTTTAACAAGACCTGCTGTATTAGGAGGGAAACATGGTGACACCCTTGTTCCTTACTAGTGTTGCCTTAAAATGCGCCTTATAATTCAGTGCTCCTTATGTATGAAAATAGACCAGAAAACAGACGTTTATTGATAGTGTGTCTTATAATCCAGTGCACCTTATAGTTCTAAAAAAATATATATATATATATATATATATGTTCACTATGATTCATTACAAGATAACACCTCACATCACCTACAGGTGTAAAAGATCACAAGCTGTTGTTCCAAGCTGTTGTACATTTTAATACTAGATTCTACATCGACCCCTTCTTGCTCTTTAGCTTCAGTGTTTGGGGCAGAAACTGTTTGCCAGATTCTTTCAGACTGATTCATCGTGAGGAATCCTTTATTAAATTATGGCTCTGGTATGAAATCACCGCTGTGATTGTGACTGTGATTGTCGCTGCATGTGGAACATGAGGTTTATGTAAGGGCGTAGGATGCTGGAAGCTCCCAGATCTCCCGCAGGCCGAGTTCAGGAGTAAACAGTGTGAGTTTATAGGGCGGTTTCTGACCCGGCTGTGGAGGAGCTGTGGATGGGGAGCGGCCGCTCGGACACACTGAAGCCATTGTGCTTTTCTAGAGCTTCAAATAAAAGAAAACAAGAGGCAGAGAACTACAGAGGAACAGCCAACAAGCTTTGTTCCTGCTTGAGCTGAAGTGTAGAGAGATAGTACAGTCCAGCAGCTGTTTAAAGAACCTTTTCCTTTTAAACCTTTAACTTAAAGAACCTTTAATTTTTAAAGTGTGGATCATGGAGACATTCAAGCTGACCCACCTGAAGGTCACTCTAACTCTAATTGTTTAAAAGGACTTACTGTGAGTTGGAGGAGAACACCTACATTGTAGATAATAATGTCTCACTTAATTTAAAGGAGAACTCCGGTGTATAAAAAACTTTGGGTGTATAAAAAGTAAAAAGTGATACAACTACTTACCTTTGTTGAATAGCCCACCACCGCTCTCCTACAGCTTTCTGAGATTCAGTAATTTTGTACTTTTTGCCCGGCACTCTGTCCAATGGTCGTATCGGGCCATATTTTTCCCCAATAAATTATCCAGGCTCAAAGTAGCTCCTCACCTCATTGCTAGAAATGTCAGGTGTGTTTAGGTAAATTTCTGCCATGTTGCTATATATTTTGGCGGTGGAAAACAGAGGTACTCCACTGACTGATTAAAACCTTGATGACAGTCAATCACCAATGTCCATTCCAGTAGGTACGCCCAGTGCTCGTCAGTGTTGGGCATGTTATTTTAAAAAAGTATTTAGTTATAGTTACTAGTTACTTCTCCAAAAAGTAGCTAAGTTACTAACTTAGTTACTCCTATAAAAGTAACTACCAGTACCAGTAAAAGTAAAACTATTGTGTTACTTTTGTGTTACTGTTAGCGCAGGGCATATTTTTTGCGCCCTCACGATACCAAAGACACACTGACATCCTAAATCCAGCTGCTTGATGCGCATTTGACCCATGCACTACAGATCACTAAAATAGGGCCGAAGATTTCAACGTATGACATGACATGGGCTATAGTTTATTAGTTATTTACTATATTCCTATAGTTTATTAGTAATAATGATTTTTTTGTCATTATAAAACCTGTTCAGATGGTGTTAGCATGCTCCCTGAGCTTTTTCTACAGATTTACAGGGTTTTAACAAGACCTTGTTGTTGTATTTATGTGGAATTAAACCTGTAACAGATAATTGTTTGCCACTTAGCAAGTTAATGCCCCAGTAGATATTGTGAAATAGTTAATAAAACTTGTTCAGAAGTTGTTTGGACCAGTTTTGGATGGTTTGAGTGGGGTTTAAGTGTGTTGAACAGTGTGTTAAGTATTGCCTCTTGGTTTCATTGTCACTCAGATGACTTATTGGGGAATTTTGACACTTCATTGTATGGCTGTTGCATCTTGTGGGAGGGTCGATCTTTTTCCTCTTTTTTCTCTGCAGCTCAAACTGAAAGTGCTGCTTTTGACCATTTTTGACCATTTGAGTTAAACTGTTCACGTGGCTAAAGATTAAGTGCTTCCTTATTTTTTTTTAAGGGTTAACTTGAAACTGCCAACTGCAAAAAAGCAGTATAATGCCTTTTGAACTTAACCTCCACCTAATATACAGCACTGGGAGTTATTATTAAAAAACAGAAGTCCAGAAGTTTGAATGCATGGTTATTGAAGATACAGATTTGTTATCGTGATGTTAAATTATGTTTATTATATATATATTTGTTATATAACTAATGTTTGTTTTATTAATTGCTTTAATTCTACTTTGCGAGACTGTTCTTTTTATAACATGAACTGTCCCATGGACTGCAGATAAAAATGAGCCATTTAGCTAAATCTCACACATTTACATAATAAAATAATGATGCTAATTAGGGTTTGTCAAAACAAATCAAACCAAATTAAGTGTTTGGCTGAATAAGTAAAAAAAATAAATAATTTTATTGCTGGAATCTTAAAAAGTTCAGTGTTATGTAAATGTTTTAAAGATCGTTTTGACTTTAAACAGCAGGACAAATACATATGTACAGCTCTGGTAAAAATTAAGAAACCACTTCAGTTTTTGAATCAGTTTCTCTGATTTAGCTATTAATAGGTGTTTGTTTGAGTAAAATGAACATTGTTGTTTTATTCTATAAACTACTTAAAACATTTTTCCCAAATTCCAAATAAAAATATTGTCATTAGAGCATTTATTTGCAGAAAATAAGAAATGGCTGAAATAACAAAAAAAAGATGCAGAGCTTTCAGACCTCAAATAATGCAGGAATGCACAAAACAAGTTCATATTCATAAAGTTTTAAGAATTCAGAAATCAATATTTGGTGGAATAACCCTGTTTTTTAATCACAGTGTTCATGCATCTTGGCATGTTCTCCTCCACCAGTCTTACACACGGCTTTTGAGTAACTTTATGCTACTCACTCCTGGTGCAAAAATTCAAGCAGTTCAGTGTGGTTTGATGGCTTGTCATCATCCATCTTCCTCTTGATTATATTTTTTCTATTTGGTAAAATCAAAGAAACTCATCATTTTTTGTTGTCGTCTCTTATTTTTTTTTTCCAGATCTGTAGACTATTTTATTTATGAAAAAAGTGGCAAAATTAATAAAAAAAAACCTGTGAACTGTATTTGGTTACTTTGGTATCTGGCTACTAAAGTCAGGTGATAGTGTTTGCTTCTTTAGTAAAAATGCCGGGATAACATTGCTAACAAAACTTGTCCTGCATGCCCTGAAAGCACACCTTTAAACAGCCCATAATAATCGCTGGGAAAACAGAAAAGCAATTTCCTTTTTTTTTTTTTTTTTTTTTTTTGATAAATTACTGCACTTCATGCAAATCTAATCTCAACAGCCTGAGAATGAGCTGGCTGTTCGGCTCAGCACTGCCTACACAGTGCATTGGCAGCGTTAAATCAACATTTTTCTACATTTTAACACAGTTTAATCAGTGTTACTTTAACACTAACAGTATTAATTTCCTCCTCTTTCCTTATTACACTACTGCAGGCTTACATAATGAGCCTATGTACCTCATTAACATGCACACTAACACTAACATTTCTAAGATTTAAAGCAGAAGTGGACTTTGAGGAGATTAGAGGTGTAATTGGGGCAGGATCTCGGTTGCAGTAACTCGATTAACCTGAAATCCTCTTTGGCACCTAGAAATCCCCTAAAATCTGCCCTGAAATATTATTTCTGACTGAAACAAAAGTTATTAAAAGTTATTAGTCTAGACTGCTCAGATTTCATCTCATTCTTTGCAGGCTTCAGATTCTCTACTTCAGACTCAGACACAGTCACAAACTTCACACACAGTATTATCCCAGTTTATATGGGTTTGGCAATTACATGCTACATTTCATGTCCAATTACTTTTTCCATGTGGCATGGAGGCTAAAGAACAGTGCACTGGCCTGCAGTATATAGTATTATTATACATATATACAGCTCTGTAAAAAAATAGAGACCACCTTTTTTTTTTTTAATTTTACCAAATTGAAAACATAATCAAGAGGAATATGGATGATCACAAGCCATCAAACCAAACTGAACTGCTTGATGCTTTGCTCCAAAAGCAGTGTGTAAGACTGGTGGAGGAGAACATGCCAAGATGCATGAAAAATTGATTAAAGTGTTTAAAAACCAGGGTTATTCCACCAAATATAAATTTCTGAACTCTTAAAACTTTATGAATATGTACTTTTCAGCCATTTCTCATTTTCTGGAAATAAATGCTCTAAATGACAATATTTCTATTTGGAATTTGGGAGAAATGTTGATGTGTAGTTTATAGAATAAAACAACAATGTTCATTTTACTGAAACATAAACCTATAAATAGCAAAATTAGAGAAACTGATTCAGAAACTGAAGTGGTCTCCTAGTTTTTTCCAGGGCTGAAGAATATTTAGAGACTCCTGTATTGAATGAGCTTGTTATAGTTGCTGTTATTGCACTGTCCACTGTGGGTGATAATAGCCTAATTAGTCTATGTTATTCTATGTTGTGTTCCTGGTGCATATCTTTGCTGTCCAATGAAAAACTAGTATCTGCAAAACAGCAACTTTACAAGAGAATCTTTCAAAGGAATCAATGTAAAAAGAGTTTATTTCAGGTCATTTTGAAGTATTTCTATTGGTCCATTCATCAAGAAATTTAGGCACAATGTAAGAGAGTTTTTCTGTTTAAATTATTCAGTAAACTGAAAATCGACAAAAAATATTTTTTATTTTATTATAGTTTAATATAATATCCTATCCCTCTTCACCCACTATCACTCTGAGCTCCACCTTCCATAATTCACATCACCTTTCAATATTGAGCACACTGTTCAGTATTCAATCTCACTCACATGATAACACCTAACAGTTTATAACGATTTGGGCATTCTCAAGCCGTCCCCTTAAGTCTCACTTCATTATCAAATTCCACATGGCTAATTTGGGATATAATTGTGATTTAGCATGTACAGATTTGATTTGCTTTAGAAAAACAATGTTATGTTGTATCCCTCTGTTCCTCCAGGGTGCGCTATCGCGTACGGCTCTTACGTGATGCCTGAATGTTGGGTTAACAGTTGGCTTCACCAGCATTTTGTTTCCATCGCCATCGCCAACACGATCTTCTGCACCAGCATGTCCTGCTACTCCAGGTAGGGAATTCATACAGTTTTACAGTTCTTCAGTTTCTCTGATTTTGCTATTTATAAGTATATATTTGAGTAAAATGAACATTGTTGTTTTATTCTATAAACTACAGACAACATTTCTCCCAAATTACAAATAAAATATTCTCATTTAGAGCATTTATTTGCAGAAAACAAGAAATGTGTCTCCTATTTTTTCCAGGGCTATACATATATTTAGAATCCACAGAGCCTATTTAGTAAACCTGCATTTGTCTTCTGATTTATATAATGCTTTATATACTGTATAATGTAAATTATATTAAAATAGAGATAAAATAACCCTTTTGAAAAGCCTATTTTTGCCTCACTGTAAATGTTTTCAGACTCAAAATATGTACAGCTTTAAAAATCTTTTTAACACACCTGACACATCTGCTTTTAATTCATTTCCACTCACTAGTCATCAGTTCTGACTCAGTATGTTTCTGTAGAACAGGGGATTTCACATGAGACAACTCTGAATTTGTTTATCTTAATTTAATTATGTAGAAATTGATGGAATTTCCCTGTAACACTTCAGTTTTCTCAGAAATGGCATTACACTGTTTCCTTTCCAACCTACACAAAACCATTGTTATGCAAATCTTGTATCTTCTTTTTTTTACATTTTGACATAATGAAAATCTGGGAGTTGTTCTTTTTATTGTGCCAGAAATGCATTATACATGGACCAAAATACAGCTCTGGAAAAACATAAGAGACCACTTAAAAATTATGATTTACCTTGATTTTACCAAATTAAAAACATTTGAAATATTATCAATATAATAAGAGGAAGATGAACTGCTTGAATTTTTGCACCAGGAGTGACATAATTGTATCCAAAAGCAGTGTGTAAGACTGGTGGAGGAGAACATGCCAAGATGCATGAAAACTGTGATTAAAAACCAGAGTTATTCCACCAAATATTGATTTCTGAACTCTTAAAACTTTATGAATATGTTTTCTTTGCATTATTTGAGGTCTGAAAGCTCTGCGTCTTTTTTTGTTATTTCAGCAATTTCTCATTTTCTGCAAATAAATGCTCTAAATGACAATATTTTATTTGGAATTTGGGAGAAATGTTGTCTGTATTTTATAGACTAAAACAACAATGTTCATTTTACTCAAACATAAACCTATAAATAGCAAAATCAAAGAAACTGATTCAGAAACTGAGGTGGTCTCTTAATCTTTTTCAAAGCTGTATATGCTTCAAAATTATGTGTTATATTTCTTTAGCTTTTACATTAATTAAGAAGTTTTTTTTTTTTTTTTTTTCATTTTTCTATAAGGTTGCCATTTTGGAGGCCAAAATATTGGGCAAATCTATAAGAAAAATAAACTTCCTAGCTTTTATATGAAATTGATGTAGAGATCTTTAATTTCTAAAAAAAAAAAGTTGATCCTCTATCTTATTTTTACACTACGATCAGTGGCGATCAGTGGGGTCCAAGCACAGAACCTTATTATTAACTTATTTATCACTTTTTTTGACTTTTTGACACATTTTTTAATCTTCCAGTTCTTTATATTGTGTCAGAATAAAAAAAGCATGAACTAATATATATGTTTCAACATTATGTTTAATAATATTTTTTTTATATTGATTAGGAAGGTTTTTATTCCTTTTCCTGTAAAGTCGGTACTCTGGAGATACAAGGTTTTTGTATGAGAGTGTTGATGTTTAGTGTTGATTAAATAAAAAATATTCAGTCCAAGCACTGAAACTTTGTAAAATCTAGTTTTCAATCCAAAAAATGACCAACAGCATTAAAAAATCTGATTATAAAAGCAGAATTTATAGTTGTTATTAATTCCTGCAGCATTAAATAATGGTTCATTTTAATATTATTAGTATGATTAAGTTGATTCCTTTAGATTTATTTTCCAACTAGAGCATTTATGGTAGGAACATTTTACTAGTGTATTACACACTCAGCACCAGATGATTGTTAAACACAGATGCATTGGGTAATAGAGGAGATGGTTGCAGGGTCAGATAAAACAGCAGTATGTAGCAGTGATGTGTAACTACATGTTTAGTTTGACTGGTGTTCACATGAGGCCCATGAGTGACATGAAGTCTGGAGGCAATTTAAAAAAATGCTGAGACAGCTGAGCTGTAATCGCTCACTGTGAACCTTCAGAGTTCACTTAATTACAAACTCTTCATTTCTGTCTTCCTTATTAACGGTCCTCTAGACAGTCATCAACCATAACATTAAAACCACTTGCCTAATAATGAGTACAGCCCTCCTGTGCCATGACATGATTATACACTGCCTAGCCAGAAAAAAAACAGTTGCCATCAACATTAAAAGGTCACACACTCTAATATTTAGTTGAACCGTCTTTAGCTTTGATTGCTGCACACATTCACTGTGGCATTGTTTCAATAAACTTCTGCAATGTTACAAGATTTATTTCAATCCAGTGTTGCTGGATTAATTTTTCTCCAAGATCTTGCAGCAGCATTGATGATGGTAGAGTCTGACCAACCACTGCACAAAGTCTTCTCCATCCAGCACATCCCAAAGATTCTCAATGAGGTTAAGATCTGGAGTCTGTGGTGGACTCTCTCTCAATTCATGTGTGAAAATGATGATCTCATGCTCCCTGAATCACTCTTTCACAATTCCAGCACCATGAATCCTGGTATTGTCATCTTGGAGTATGTCCGTGTCATCAGGGAAGAAATATAAAATCCATTGATGGAATAACCTGCTCTATATTCAGTATATTCAGGTAGTCAGCTGACCTCATTCTTTCAGCACATACTGTTGCTGAACCTAAACCTGCAGACCAACTGCAGCATCAACCAACCCCACATCATTTACTTACTTAAATCCAGTTGACGACTTATGTATCACATGTACAGTGTTTTCATATGATTCTTTGCTGTGGTTTATCAGCTGTCTGATCTGCAGGGAAATACCAGTCTTACATGAAACTAAAAAAAAATTTTCTTCTTCTTTTTGCTGCTTCTGTAGATTTCTAGAATTGCAGTTTCCACACAAGAGTAAAATCCTGCGGACAGGGGCGTTCGTCTTGCCGTTCGTGTTTGATAACATCCCTCTTGTTTACAGGGTAGGTAACAGACAATCAAATGACTGTGCATGTATTATCTGAATAAACAATTTTATAATGATTCTCTATATGATTCACTATACTTTAAAGCTCTCGTTTTCCCCTTACTGTCACAAACCCTGGATACACATCTGGACTGAGAGACATAAAACGGTCATTTTGATGAATTGCCTGCCATCCAGACTGTCCTTCATTCAGCCATTGTCGCCTTCGTTTGCAGTAGAGTCGTGAACAAGAAACCTGGACTTCTATGAACTCAAACAGAAATGTCTTTAGCAACAAATCCAGGTTTTGTATGGGATCCAACAAAGCTTGATTCAAGAGCTTCAATCCTATGACAACCAGTCGCCCCTAGTAATGATACGAGGACATCCTTCTGCCACATACGTTGCCTTTTTGAGAATTATAATGCTCACCCACACACAGCAGGGGTTTCCCAAGAATGGCTCCATCAGATTGTAACACTTCCTTGGCCTGTTGGGTCTACAGCTTTATGGCTATTCAAGCATTTATGGGAAGCTGGGACTCCAGCTTCATCAACCTACGAGTGTAGAGCAGGATCTACAGGCCCAGCTACAGCAACATCTGTGAGTAAATATGCTGCAGGATGCCGCAAAGAACCTATACGCCTCCATGCCAAATCACCCAATCCCATCTTCTTTTGTTTTATAATTTTATTTCTAATTTTTCCCATTTTTCTCCCCAATTTACACGGTCAATTACCCAACCCACTCATTAGGACTCCCCTTATCACTAGTAATTCCACAACACACCAGGAGGGTGAAGACTAGCACATGCTTCCTCCGATACATGTGAAGCCAGCCACCGCTTCTTTTCGAGCTGCTGCTGATGCAGCATTGCCGAGCAGCCAGCGCGCTTGGAGGAAAGCACAGCGGCTCGGCTCCGGAACATCAGCTTACAGACGCCCCGTGCTGCAGACATCACCATAGGAGTGATGTGGGGAGAGAGCGCCACCTACCCACCCAGAGGGAGCAGGGCCAATTGTGCTCCCTCTGACGCCGGCAGCTTGATGGCAAAGCTGCATGAGCTGGGGTTCGAACCTGCGTCCTCCTGCTCATAGTGGCAGCGCCTTAGACCGCTGGCCCCCCAATCCCATCTTCTATCTAGGCCGGATGAGGCCAACATGGATGTGGAACCAACTCTAGAGCCTCCTTTCAACTCTACAGATTTCCCCAAGAAACGTATCCTTTGACTCTTAATAGTGTAATCACTTACTGTACATACAGCTCTGGAAAAAAAATTCTGAAAAGTTTCTGAATCAGTTTCTCTGATTTTGCTATTTATAGGTTTATGTTTGAGTAAAATGAACATTGTTGTTTTATTCTATAAACTACAAACAACATTTCTCCCAAATTCCAAATAAAAATATTTAGAGCTTTTATTTTCTGAAAATGAGAAATGGCTGAAATAACAAAAAAAAAGATGCAGTTTTTATGAATCACAGTTTTAATCACATTTTAATGCAGCTATCGATTATTTACGTAATCGAGTATTCTACTGAAAAATCGATTCAATTAATCGAGTAATCGGATAAAACATAAAATAAGAAATTTTACTTAATAATGAATGACCAATTGGTTTAATTTTTTAATTCACAACATACATTTCCACACTGCACAAATAAAAACATCACAAATAGAAATAAATAAAACATAAAATAGACAAAAATACCACAAGTAATAATTTAATAATTAATAATTTAATAAATTAAGTTAAATTATTTAAACTTAGGATTTCTTGTAAGTATTAAATATAGGGCATTAATCAATAATAAAGGCATAAACATTGGCTTCATGTTGTGCATCTTACCTAAATGATATTTCAGTAAGTTCATGGCCAGCTAACTTTAACATGTATTTATAAATTCCACAGCGCTGAATTTACTGATTACATAAAGCCTGTTTTAAGTCTCTGTTGTAATAAACTAACCACACATATTATTCACACAGTATTCCTAATAATCAGCACTCCACAGCGCTGTCGTTCTGTTATTAAGGTACATTAATGTTAATCTCTTTGATTTGTTATAAGTTAAATTTACCTGCTCACCGCTTAAAAAACCTTCGCCTCCTTCACCTGCTTCATGTGCGTGGGTGACGTAACGCTAAGCGCTCTATTTCACATTAAACGTCTGTGCTAAATTCCGTGCTTTGCGTTTTAAAATTAATTAAACGATTACTCGTGGCACAGAAAATTAATTGATCATTTTTTTTTTTTATCGAGTAACTCAAATTACTTGAGTAATCGTTTCACCCCTATTACACACTGCTTTTGGATAACTTTATGCCACTCTTGGTGTAAAATTTCAAGCAGTTCAGCTTGGTTTGATGGTTTGTGATCATCCATCTTCCTCTTGATTATATTCTAGAGGTTTTCAATTTGATAAAATCAAAGAAACTCATCATTTTTAAGTGGTCTCTTATTTTTTTTCCAGAGGTGTATATCATTAATACATTCACACATGTAAAGTTTCATTCCATTCCAACAACTAACACATGGAATTTCTCTTTTTGTGTCTGTGTATCTGTGTATGTGTGTGCAGCTTGTGCTGTGTTTTAGTGGACATTGTAGTCACACTGAAGCTGTGAGCAGTCACTGTTATCACCTGCTTTTTGCCTTCCTGACGGGTTTCCTGTTCGCCTCTCACCTTCCCGAGAGACTGGCTCCCGGACGCTTCGACTACTTCGGTACAGTACAGCTCTACTTCATCTCTGTATTGCTTTTTAGGGTTCAAGCACCGAAGGTGCGTAGAACCCTATTGTTTTTGCTAAGATTTTTCTTCTTCTTCTTCTTCTTATTATTATTATTATTATTATTTTTCTCCTGTAAAAACAGTTGTGCAGCCTAAACCGTAAGTCATAGAGAAATGAAACTTGGTAGGTAGATGTAGGATCAGTGCATCTCGGTGGACAACAAAAATGGCACCGATTGGTCAAGTGGTGGCGCTATAAACAAGGAAATTCATTTTTCACAATTTTCTCAATAACTCAAAAACCATAAGACCTACATTCAAAATTCTTTTTTTTGATGGATTCCTTGGGTCAATACCAACAACTTTCCATTTTGGACCATGCACTTCCGTCTATATAGATTTTGTGCTAATTTGCATAATATGCAAAACCTACTTTTGCAAACTAGTCCTTTTGACCAATCCTGGCATGTTTGGTATCAAAACACTCGTGAGAGCATGCGCTTCAATATCCATTAAGAAAAAGTTGAAATATGTAAACAATATGGCCGCCATATGCAAATTAGTCCTTCCGGATATATGCCCCATTCACTTCAAGAGGTAAATTTGGAGCACTGTTTCTCAGCAACCGTGCAACCTAGCAAGTTGAAACTTTACATGCAGAATCTATCATACAGCCTCTAAAGGATGTTCAAAGGGCACCTTAATCAATCAACATGGCTGAACACCATCAGCCAATCAGCATTCAGCAGACATTTTGGCAGGCTGAATGTTGCCCAATCAGGATGACACTTGGCAGTTATGTTCAGGTGGAGACACTGTAGTGACCTGCAAAGTGCTGAAACAATCCGCCCACTGGGGGGCGCTGTTCCAAAAAAACGAGTATATGTCAATCATGCTGTACTATTTTGACATCTAATTGTTTTTGCCATATTTAGTACAGTGGCTCTGACAAATTTCTCAATACAACTATGTTTAAAAAGTGCTTTGTTCATTCATAATTGCTAATTGTTTGAAAATAGCTATATTGAAACTACTCTCTGGATATTTGGCCTATCACCTCCATTTCAGTCTTGCTGCACACTGTAGAGTCTCTAGGTAAATGTTCATTAAAAACATTTGTGAAAATTTCACATACAATACTCTCCAGGCATCAAGCAATCTGTGCGTCCTTGGAATTTCTAACCTAAATTGCTGTAACTCTGCAGTATTTGCTGTAATCTCACAATGTTAAAGACCTCTGTACAATATCACGCGCCATTTAATACAGAACTAGATTAAGAATAACTTGACATTACATGTCATATCAGAACATTCACTCCTTTGTGCCTCTTCTCAACATTAATAACAGGTGAAAGACTTTTGATCATTTTAAATGTTACAGAATGTCTCCAATTGTGTTAGACCTTCTTACACATCACCATCCTATGCTCTAGTAGGCACCATTGTGCTAGTTGGTGCTTGATGAAGCGCCATTTAATTCAGAACTAGATTTATAATAACTTCATAATTACATGTCATATCAGAACATTCACTCCTTTGTGTTAATTTAAACTTGTTTGGTCAAACATTTCAGCTTGTTCTGCAAAGGTTCAAAGGTCAATCTGAATACCACTTTGTGAACATTCTGGTTGAAGCCACCTGATCAATACCAATAACATGTAGACACCTTTTGACTAGTTCTAACTCACTTAATGAATATCCTACAAAGTTCACTAGATTTACATGTGAATTTAAGCACTGATCAGGTTGAAAGGCCTCTGCTCAACATTAATAACAGGTGAAAAACTTGATAATTTCTAAATGTGACAGGGCATCTCCAATCATATTAGACCTTCTTACACATCACCATTCAATGCTCCAGTAGGCACCATTGTGCAAGTTGGTGCTTGAACCCGATGATTGCCGCTTGCGGCTATATTTAGCATTGCTTTTGTTTGTTTGTTTGTCTTTTAGAAATGGCTTATTGATAGTGAGTTCTAATACCTGATCAAATCTAATCCTGCAACAAATTCTAACCCAAAGTAATGTTGTAAGCTTCGAGTTTGAGCAGTTGATTATGATCAGCTATACGTTTTGCAGCTTATCTTAAAGGAACAATCAGTAATCAGTAATAAATGTAAGTGAGAGTGTGAAATGGTTATAGAAGTCCAATTTCCAAACACTTGGGAGAGTTTACTGCTTCACCTACACCTCCCCAGATGCAAAGCTCACACGGGTTGCCGGCCAGATTGACACACAGTGGCAGGTGATGACGAGTCTGTAGTTGATCAGTGAATAACAGAGCACTTAAAAATGATGAGTTTCTATGATTTTACCAAATTGAAAACCTCTGGAATATAATCAAGAGGTAGATGGATGATCACAAGCCATCAAACCAAACTGAACTGCTTGATTTTTTGCACCAGGAGTTGCTTAAAGTTATCCAAAAGCAGTGTGTAAGACTGGTGGAGGAGAACATGCCAAGATGCATGAAAACTGTGATTAAAAACCAGGGTTATTCCACAAAATATTGATTTCTGAACTCTTAAAACTTGATGTATATGAACTTGCTTTCTTTGCATTTCTCATTTTCTGCAAATAGATGCTATAAATGAGAGTATTTTGATTTGGAATTTGGGAGAAATGTTGTCTGTAGTTTATAGAATGAAACAACAATATTCATTTTACTCAAACATAAACCTATAAATAGCTAAATCAGTGGAACTGATTCAGAAACTGAAGTGGTCTCTTAATTTTTTCCAGAGCTGTGTATATGTTCCATTGTCCAAAATATGTCTGTCTCTATTACGATGGTGGTGGTGTTAAATTTCCCAGCTATGGTAAGGGAACCTTACTGAAGCTCAGTGATTACCTGTTAAGTAAAAAATAGCCAGCTCATCTGTTTATATAGCTGAAGCATACTGTTTGCGTGCTGTGTTGTCTATACCTGGCAACCCTGAGTGTGGAAATGAGAATGGGGGAATTAATAGTGACGGGCAGAAGCAGAGGCCACAACCCACACAGATTTTATGACAAACTACACAGTTTAAATAAGAAAATACTGTCTGATTTAAAATAAGTCAATATACCCACTCATTTACATTGAACACAATGGACAATATCGGGATCAGCAAAAATGATTAAGAGTATGTTGTATATTGCTATAATGCTATATTGATTAATTGATGGATTGATTGATTCATATATTTTATGATTAATCAATATCATAATTATCATAACAGGCTGGCCTAATTTCTTAACTGCATCTGGGTTAAGCGAATGGATCATTCATATCAATTTAATCTCTGCAGGTCACAGCCACCAGCTGTTCCACATCTGTGCGGTGGTGGGAACCCACTTCCAGATGGAGGCGGTGCTGGCCGACATGAGCTCGCGACACAGCTGGCTGATCGCCCACTCGCCGGGACCCTTCTTCCTGGGCACTCTCGGGGCTCTGGCCTTAGCCTTCATTCTTAACATGGGGATCATAGGTCTCTTCAGCGCGTGCCTGCTGCGTACTCCCAACCTCAGCACTTCAGGCCTCTCTACCACACACACAACACACACCACACACACACACAGCAAGGAGGAGTGAGGGGGCCGGCGTGGAGGTCCCCGCATCATTGCACAACCTGTCAACTCACACCCAGAGTATAAATGTGGCCCAATGGTTATTGAGAACCATTTGCAAACAACTTAGCACTTACGGTCCAGCTTACTTCACTTATAGATGAGTATCTGGATGCGTGTCGGTTCTTTTTTTTTTTTACTAAAGTCTGTGTATTCTCCTGTGTAACGTAATGAACGTAATTTTGCGTTTCGTCGCTGTTATAACAAAACCTCATAATACCACTCTGTGGCGAATGGACCAATAGAAATGTCCCACATGTAGGAGAGAGCATGGCCCAACCTACAAATGTTTTGACGTTGAGGTTTCTTACTATCTTAGTTTCTTAGTATCTACTCCAAGTGAGCGAGTAGAGACTAAAACATGACCTCCAAAACCCTGCAGAGTGCTGATTGGATAGAAAGAATCAATGCAATTATTTCTATGCAATGCCATTTTCAATGCCATTAAGGACATTTTCACACCTATAGTTTGTTTTCCTGTTTTAAATCAGTTTATGATGAGTTTACTTACATGTAGCTTTTCCCCCTTGATTTGGTTTGTTTTCACACAGGCAAAAACCTAAAGGCATCAAACTACTCAGGCGCTCTGTCTCCTCTGATTGGTCAGAGCTCTCTGGCATTGGAACAAGAATGTAAATATAGCCAGAAGGTTCAGGGTTCCAGGCCAACATGTGTTTGTATAGCTGTGCAGTGTTCAGCTTCCAAACACACAGTGTTTTCAATGAGATGTCTCTGTAGTAAACAGAGCTGTGCAGCCGTGAGCAGTGAATGCAGCACATACAGCATTCAGTGTGAAACATCTTAGCATGGAGCAGCAGCAAAGACAGCGTTTGATCATAGCTATTGTAATGATCTAGCTAATACATCAGGTTAAACTGCACTGAACAGCTGTTTAGCTCAAATGGAGCTAAAGGAGTATAATGGATAGTCGGGTCAGATCGAGATCACTTTCTCGAACAACCGCAAACCAAAACCTGTAAGAGGAGGTGGTCTCGGTCCAGTTCCAAACGAGCCCCATAAGAAAAGGTTCTATATAACCAATTTACAACAAGTTGACCAACTTTTAATACTATGCTCAATAAATTGTCAATTGGTGAATTGAGGCATAAACATTTAGTTGAAATTTAATTGACTGCAAAGCTGACCCCAAATACCAGCACCATATATGAAAATGTATAGTATATACAGTATATCTATAGGACCTTTAGTACTATGTTCATTTTTATTATTTTATAGTACCAATGTGCATTAAAAATGCCCCAACTGTGTTCTTGAAGAGATGCACCATTGAAATTTAGGACTCTGCCACTGTTTGTCTATGGAGGCTCAGTTGTAACAGAATGTAAAACTAACCCCACAGTGTGGAGGATGTACTTCAGTGAGGCTGGCTCTCACTGTGAGTTAGTTAAGTGCTTTGAAAAGAAAAAAAAAGAGAGAGCTTTACCAAGATTAGGATCCAAGATTTTCTTGCATAAACCAATGGTAGGTTAAGAATAAGAAACCTAGAGAAGACCCAAGACTCAACAACGTCTAAAAAGAAGTAGAATAACTGCATTCAGATGTATTTTGTGAAATATTGGACAACTATGACTTATGTGAGACCCAGACATGGGTGATAAAGGTGGGGGTTAGTGCAGGACATGCACTTAGTGCATTACAGAGGGGGAAATGGCCACCAAAAGCAGGGTTTTTAAAAAAAAGAATATTAAAAAAATATTAATAATTGAATGGTTTTCAGGCTGAATCTTAAGAAATATATGTCTGAATGGGCTTGGAATTCACGAGTAATATGAGACTGTAATATGTGGAGATTAAGTTTGACCAAAGTGTGTTCCACTTAAGGCACTTTTCCGCTGTATGGAACGTACACTACTTGACTCAAGCCTACTCTGCTTCTTCCCTTTTCCATTAGGCAAATTTAATACCTGGAACCAGATAATTTCTTAGCACCTACTACAAATGAGTCGAGAAGAGACTGAAACATGACCCCCAAAATCCTGCAGAATCCTGTAGCGTTTTTCCCTCGATTTGGTTTGTTTTCACACAGGCAAAAACCTAAATGCACCAAAATGTGCCTCAACAAACCACACAAGCCTGTTGTCTCTTCTGATTGGTCAGAGGTCTCTGTCACTGGAACAAGAACGTAAATATAGCATGATGTTCCAGGATTCCATACCAGCAAGAATATTTGTGCAGTGTTCGACTTTCAAACGCACAGTGTTTTCAATGTTGTGCTGCCGCAATCAGTGAAGGCTGCACATACAGCATTCATTGTGAAACATTTTAGCATGGAGCATTCCAGCATTCTAGCTATTATAATGATCTAGCTAATATATCAGGTTAAACTGTACCTGAACAGCTCAAATAAAATGAGTATAATGGATAGTCGGATCAGATCGAGATCACTTTCTCAAACAACCGCACCAAAACCTGTGAGAGAAGGTGGTCTCGGTCCAGTTCCAAACAAACCACTTGTGGTTTTGCCGTGCGATTGCTGTTTTCACACCTGCCCAAATAAACCACACCAAGAGTGCAAACCAACCAAGAGTTTTAACCAGACCAACTGTTGCTGGTGTGAAAACGCCCTAAAAATCTGACACTTGACACTTCTTTCAGCAGTTTTCAGCATATTGTTACTGCCTCATTGCCCTAATTATGTAGGTGTATTTCAGGGAATCATTGGTATTGGAAAACAAAGCAGGTACCAAGTACCCAAGAGTGAGTACAGCTCTGGAAAAATAAGAGAGCACTTAAAAATTATGAGTTTCTTTGATTTTACCAAACTGAAAACCTCTGGAATATAATCAAGAGGAAGACGGATGATCACAAGCCATCAAACCAAACTGAACTGCTTGAATTTTTGCACCAGGAGTGACATAAAGTCTAAAAAGCAGTGTGTAAGACTGGTGGAGGAGAGCATGCCAAGATGCATTAAAACTGTGATTAAAAACCAGGGTTATTCCACTAAATATTGATTTCTGAACTCTTAAAACTTTAGAATTATTAACTTGTTTTCTTTGCATTATTTAAGGTCTGAAAGCTCTGCCTCTTTTTTGTTATTTTAGCCATTTCTCATTTTCTGCAAATAAATGCTCTAAATAACAATATTTTTATTTGGATTTTGGAAGAAATGTTGTCTGTAGTTTATACAATAAAACAACAATGTTCATTTTACTCAAA
This sequence comes from Astyanax mexicanus, assembly GCF_023375975.1. Classification (NCBI taxonomy): domain Eukaryota; kingdom Metazoa; phylum Chordata; class Actinopteri; order Characiformes; family Acestrorhamphidae; genus Astyanax; species Astyanax mexicanus. The sequence goes on from NC_064408.1 coordinate 115,062,846, forward strand.
CATAAACCTATAAATAGCAAAATCAGAGAAACTGATTCAGAAACTGAAGTGGTCTCTTAATTTTTTCCAGAGCTGTAAAGCCGAGTTGAGTTGAGTTGAGTCGTGTAGTCTAGGTACAATGCAGTGGAAAAGCACAGTTCGGCCCTTGTTCTTTTGTACCCCATGTTAGTATTTTCCCGCCCTGCTCTCCCCTACTTGGTACAAAATCTATTAACATAAATGTCTGTTGAGAATGATGTTAAGAAGCTTTTTTTATTCTCTCTTTCAGAAATACATTGTTGTACGTTTTGTTACGACAGCGACGTTTATATTCGTATCATTTCGGCTGAAAACCCTGATCGATATCAAGACCTTTCTGTTACTCTTCGTCCTGTGGTACTAAACTAAAGCAGTTATTTTCTTTATAAACGTCAGAAAGGTCAGGGGTTGAATGAAGCGAATGATGCTGATGAATAGTATTGAATGTTTTGTAATATTTTATCTTTTATCTACAGATTTCTGAGATTGTATTTCACTTTTATCTTCTGTTTTTTTTTTTTTGGAGAAGCTGTTCATAACAAACTGGAACAATGTAAACACAGCATCTGTCAGGAATTTTGGATTCATACAGCACTAATATGTCTCAATATTAGCAATATCCTCAGTTCTGTCATTAAGCTGTTTTAAGCTGAAGCATATACTGTATTTAATAGTTAGGAGGAAATGGAGAAAACACACTATAAGCTTTTTGAAAATAATCTAATCAGATTAATGGAGTGAAGTACTGACAGCTCAGAGTGGTAATACTGATTAACAGTATTAATTACAATAAATGCAAATGCATATTAACTGTGATTACACAGGAGTAGTGTGTATAGAATATATAGATCTCTGCAGATGTGATTATTTCACGTAGAAATAGAGTATGGATTGACTGGACCAATTCAAGGGCGTCTAGTCATGTCTTTGAATGTACACTATATGAACTAAGGGTATTGGGACACCTGCTCATTCAGCGTTTCTTCTATAACCTCCTCAGACCCAGACTTTTGCCTAGTGTGTATTTTTAGTTTATCCTAGCTATTTGAGATTAGCAGGACCTGCCAAGTATAAAAGCTAAACTTTGTCTTTGTACAGAAAATCGTTTTTGCAAAAAAACAATGTCCTTATATGGGGACAGTACTAAAACAATTAAAAATTATTCTTGCCATTTGAGATCAGAAGGACCCAACTCTACAGCAAGTAAGTTAATTATGAGAATTATGAGAATTGTTACCTGGACCATTTATCTTGTTACCTGGACTGGCTGTAAAAACTTTTGATTGGGATTCCCGACATCTTTTTTTATCAATTGAGGATCACAATGTTATGTGAACACTAGTTGTTATGGGCAGACCCCTATATGAGGCCAAAGGGTCAACATTTTAAAAATATATTATAATAATTTATTATCATGGTGCAGAGAAGCAGAAATGTAATGTCCACTCATGAGAACACAGGGTCTCAAGAGGATAATTAAGCCATTTTACAAAACACCTTTTGTATTGATAATATAATAGCATAATAATGCATTTAGGTCCTTTTAATAAGCTGTTTAAACTATGAATAATGAAGAATATTAACATATTGGAACTGGAACATTGGAACATGTTTATAAATCCTAAATAAATGGACACACCAGCTCACTCACGTTAGAGGGCTTGGCTTTGCTAAGCAAACATTATTAAGGTCATAGCTATATGTTATATGATAAGTCGAGAATGTAGTTATTGTGACATGTTGGATGATCACCACTAGGGCTGAGTATCGTATCAATTTTTTTGATATCGGTACTGATATGATACTTTCAACCAAATACCCATACCTAAACAATACTTTTTCAATACCTTTTTCTAAATTGTACCCAACAAAAACGAACATTATTCTCACACAATATATTTATTTAACAGATGACACAAGTAATCTCATTCTGTCACCATGAGAGGCTCCATCTTTCTCGATCTTGTTGAAACAAACAGTGCAGAGCATGTTTGAGGCGATTTATTAAGAACAAAAATCATTGTTAATGCTTAAACTACAAATATTTTTCCTATGCATATCGTTTTATGCGTTTAAAGAGTTATTTAAAAAAATATGAGCATTACACATGACCAAATTAAATTAAATTATATTAGTTCAGCCACAGTTCTAGACTGCTTGGCTTGGTGAAACAGTAGAACATAATGGGTGGGCATGTTGATAGTCATATTTCTAAAGCCAGAGCTAATAATGGCTAAATGGATAATGGTTAAATTGATGTATGAAGGAAAGAAATAAAAAAATGTTGCATATGTCTTCAACAGAAAACATCACATTATAGGTTTTCCTACAGTGTATATTCATTAAATTAAATTAAACATTCATAAAATACATGTACTTTATGTACATTTATGTACAATACTCTGCATAGGTGGTGCGTTTCATGCAAAGTATCGAAACCAGGCACTCATTTTTTTTACCTTTCAGTACTTGGTAGTACCGAGACATTTTGGTCGGTACCTTTTTACGTATTGAATTTCGATACCCAGCCCTAATCATCATCATAACTCGATCCCAAACCTTCCAACTTATCCCAGAAGTATTGGATGCAGCGCTATCATTTCTAGCTTTATACTTCTCTAACCCATGACTGGCATTATGCATGGTGCCAGTAGGTAGGGTCATGTTAATCTGCTTCTTTTTCTAAAAAGAGCCCTAATTTAATGCCAATACGTCTCTACAAAGGTGAGACAAGCAGTTTCTGCTCATTTGCTCCTTCATGTCAGCAATGGGTGCAATTTAAAGTAGCTGAATTCTGCATTCTTTAGAAAGGGTGTCCACAAATTCTTGGACATATAGTGTATCATGAGTTTTTCCATTGTAGTCTAATGTTATCTACTGGGAAATGCATTTTATGGAAGAAATACAATAACTGACATCAGAACTGTCATTCAAACTCCAGCTGTCCTGCACTTGCTACACATCTTGTCGATGCTGCGTTATTGTTTTATTCCTAAGAAAACCAGAAGTGTCCTTGAATTTCAGTGCTGCTGTGTAGGTATGTTCTACATGAAAGCATCTGGGGAGCAGGTCGAGTCTCATATAATGTTGTTCTTGTTGCTGTTTTATTTTTATTTTCGCATTCTCGCCGTTTCAACACGGCTCACAATGAAAGGAGCAAGTTCCATTCTGAAGAAACCCAAGGTTACGCTCGTAACCTGCTGATTTATTGCACACAAACACACACTTTGTTTACAGTTTCTTCAGGTTTCTGCTTGTGTCTTTTAAATGGAATTCAGTTGTTGAGATGTGAGTCATTCAGAGCGGCGTTCAGTGTGAAACGGTTCATTGTAGAGAAACTCTTTGACTCTTGATTTCTTTCTTAATGGTTTATAACGCAAATACAAGCTGCGCTCCAAAGACTGGGCTGTAGCCGAGGCGGGCTGTGTTTCTCGGCTGCTACGTCATAGGCGGCTGTTTTAAACTGAAGGACCCTTCTTATGAAGCCGAGACTTTCTGAGTGATTTCAAGGACTCAGCTAATGTATCTTTCCCATTCTTCAGTTACTCAGAATTCTTGGTAGAAGTTGAACACTATGGGAAAACAGAAACATTTGTCAAGGAATGGCAAAAAAATAAGTTTCTGGAGCAGAATTATAATTTATAAAGCACACAAGTTTTGAGCTGCAAAAGCAAGAGGCTATTCTTTCTGGTGATAAATCTACGAAGCCTCTTATGACTATTACATGTTTGTTACCAGTAGGCTACTAAGTACCTATTCTACCATAACTGCAGATTACACTTTGGAACGCAGCTAAAAACCAACACAAGTTTTACTTAAAACACCCTATGTATACCCTTGATAGCACTTTTTCATTTCCAATACAGACACTGCCATTCTTTTTATATAAAAAAATAATCTATTTTTTTTTTCCATTTTCTCCCCAATTTACATGGCTAATTACCCATCACCAGGGGGGGGGTAAGATTAGAACATGCCTCCTCTGACCCATGTAAAGTCAGCCTCCACCTCTTTTTTATTACCGAGAAACATCATAGCATGTTTGGAGGAAAGCGCAGTAATACAAATGGTTCCGATACATCAGCTCACAGACACCTTGTGCTGATCGACATCACCCTTTGGAGTGATGAGGGGAAAGAGCACCATCTACTCACCCAGAGTGATCAAGGCCAATTGTGCTCTCTCAGGGCTCTGGCAGCTGATGGCAAGCTACATGAACAGGATCTGAACCAGCAATCTCCCAATCATTGTGGCAGCACTTAGCCTGCTGGACCACTCAGAGCCGTTAGATACTGCAATTCTGACTATCTATCAGTAGCGATACCAAACTGATACCTTGGTTTTTAGGAGTTTTTTTATTATTACAGCCCACCTTACACTAACAAGGGTCCCAGCTAGGCCCAATATTCAGTGTATAACCCCTTCTGGGCCCAGCATTAAGTTCTTCAGTGACATCCATATGTGGGGCCGAAACCTGTAGATCCCAGTTGAGCTGCCCATAGGGCTCCACAAAGCATGTTAGTAACTATTTGGTTGGATATATGTTTATCTCTCTAAAAGGTAGCTTTTAGAGATGCCAATATTTGTACATTTCTCTCCAACAAAGCATTTCACACTGAACCACTTTGAATTTCTTGACGTCTTAACTAATTAATTGTTCGTTTAAAAGTAAATTCTTACCCGATAGCATTAACATTAATGTGGACTGAACCTGCGCTCTGTCACATTTTGTAGTGGCCCACATAACACTGGGAATGATGGCCAGAAGTGACTCAGATGTGGTTGCCTGAGATTTTGAAATGAATCATGTTGTTAAACTAGTGTTTGAGTGGGGGATCCAGTTCTGGTGGACAGTTTTGATGTAAAGCTGTAACAGTCAGCTATAGGGCCCTTTTATTAGCGATCTATTGCTGAGGTGTCTTGCTATCATAACAGCGGGAAAAGTACACCTTGCACAGCTTGAAATGCACAAAAAGCATTTTAAGAACTAATTCTTTTAATTAATCATGGGCGTGTTTTGGGCTTAACGTTAAATAAACCAATCAGGGTGTCACCCTCCATTACCTTTACGATCCATGTGTGCTCTGACTTTGGCATATTGATATTTAATGTCAGTGGTGCACCTGTGTTTTCTTTTGCCTAGATAGCAATACGCCAGAAATTTCCATTAAGACACCACACTTCCAGACCAACAAGCCCATCTGCGTAGATACAGTATATTCTATATACGACACAGGCACAAGGCGTGAAAATAGACTGTTGGTTGAGTGTAAAAAAATAAGATTTTGTGTTTATTTTTTTGTATAAATCAGCAGATATAAATCAAAGTAATATAAATAAGATAAAAGAGTTTCACATCTGTCTTATTTCTGACCCACTAACAAACAGCAGATATTGTAGCACGGGTTCAAACCACAGTAATGTCAATGCTATCACGGTTTAAATACTGCAAAAACCTGACGTTTCCAATACTGTGAAGGTCCAGCAATCATCACAATCACCTGAAGGAGTTGCCTCAGTCACTAAAGTGCTCTTAAATGAATGCCTACTAATGATTAGGTACATTCAGAGCTCTCTGTAGTCCTGTACTGTAATATAGACCAGTAGAAGCTTCTCTAACATGCTACAGGGTCCGGTGGGGTCGACACGTGTCGATTAAGGTTGCCAAATGAGATTATGGGTTATGAAGGAATAGTAAGTGCAGTAATGGTCTGTGTGAGAATGGTTCTATATTGCTTAAGCAGCAGTCTGTATAGCATGTAGGTGTATAGGTGCATATATGTGTTGTATGTAGGTGAAGCCCTGCAGGAGCGAGCGCGGCTGAAAGAGGGGGATTAAGGGATGGATGTGACTGGCTATTTTTGGTGTGGATCTAGAATATACATTTATTATGTTAGCAATACTACAGAAACACAATTTCTATGTTAGCAATGTAAGAAAAAACTGATTTTCTTTATTAGCAATACTACAAAACAAACAAAACACACACAAAACAACAACATATCTACTGCAATATGTTTCTATATTAGCAATTATACAAAAACAGTTTATACCTAACCTATGCTTCACAAAAAAATATAATTCCTGTATTGGAAATAGTACAGAATGTTGCTGTATTTCAAAAACAGTTTCTAAGCTAGTTAGCAAATGCTGTTCCAAAAAAAAAAAAATCACTACTTTCGTGCATCTGCAGTTAAACAAAACATGTTCAACATTAGCAGTGATGCAAAAATAAACGGTCCATATATTTTTTTCACACATACTTTCTATAAAAGTAATGCTGCACACAAAAGTCATTCTCTATTTTATCAAAGCAAAAAAAAATCTAATATTCTGTTATCAGTTCCACAAGCAGTTTGTAAGCTAGCTAGCAGTGCTACAAACATATTAGCATTGCTATATTGTTAATTTTCTGTATTAAAAATCCAGAAAAACAGCTGCCATATTAGCACCTCTATAAAAATGAAGTTCTCCGCACAAAAATAGGTTTTTACAAAAAAATTGCAAAATTATCATTGCTATAAATCAGTTTCTGCTTTAGCATTGCTACAAAAAGGCTCTATATTAGCAATATAAAAAAGTAACTAATTTTCTGTATTAACAATCCGACAATGTTTTTTGTAAGCTAATAATCAAGCTAATAATGCTAGTTAAACAAAAATATTTTTATATTAGCAATTCTACACAACAAATAGCTGCTAAATTAGCAGCGCTACAAAACCGTTTCCAAGCTAGCTCGCAATGCTGCCCAAAAGAAAGAAATTCTATATTAGCAGTGCTAATGAAAAAAGCTGATAATGAAAAAATAAATATCAATAGATATCTACTGATATAACACTAATTTTACATATTTAATATACTGCTGTGGAAAAAAAAACACTTACTTTGATTTTAATAAACTGCTTGAATTTTATATATTTTATATATTAGCAATGCCTCACACAAAGCGTGATTTTTTTTTTATATTAGTTAGCAATGCTAAAAACAGGTCATATATTAGCAATGCTACATTGTTAATGTTAACAATCCAACATAAAAGTTGCTCTTTTAGCAGTGCAATAAAAATAGTTACATATTGACAAAGCCTAAAATACAAGTCTTTTTATACGTATTGATAGACAAAATTAAAGCTACTAAAGCAGAATTTCTGTATTAGTAGTGCTAAAAAAAAACGCTATAAATATATTAGCACTGGTAAAAAAAAACATTATTTTCTGTATTAGCAGTGCTAAAAAAAATAGTTTGTTTTATCAGTTTCACACACACAAATGACACACAAATATCATATAGTCCTACAGAACAGTTGCTATATTAGCAGTGATATATAAACATGATCAATTCTAAAAAACAGAACACCAGCTTTCCCCCCTCACTGTTTTTACGGCAGAATTGTGTGTTTTGATGTTTTTTGCATCTGAAGTCAGGGACGAATTTTCATTTTATTATATAATAAAAGAATCTCTTTTAAAGGTCATCATTCCAAATATCTTCCATAAACATCTTCTAAAACATTTCCTCAGCATTAATCTGATCAGCTCAGAAAGCTCCAGTACAGGACGTGTGATAAATTATTCTTCAGCTCGCTCTACAGTTTAGGATATTATGGGCTGTGAGGGGTTCAGGCTAAAGGGAAAGTGAGAGAGATGATTTTATATCAGATTGACCCAAACGGTTACATTGTTCACTGTTAATCAGATTAAATCTACTGTTTTCACTGTTAACCATATTAAACTGTACTGACAGTGTCTCTTTATGATGAATAACAGACTGTTATAGTGACTGTGGCCCATTTACCGTTATCAGTAAAGTGTTTTTGTAATGTTTGCTACCATTTGTGAGAATCTGAGGAGCTCACCTATAAAATAAAACTCAAAAAAGACTGAAGACTGTTTGTGTTGTTTGTGTCTGTTCTCTTACAGTAATTCATATATAACATTACAACTCTGTATTAATAACAAGCAAAGATAAGTTACATTAAAGTGATGTAAGTATCTAGCTGAACATTTGTATTGATTTTTTTTGTTAGAAAAAATAAATCCACTAATATAACACTAATTTTACATATTTAATATACTGCTGTGGAAAAAAAAACACTTACTTTGATTTTAATAAACTGCTTGAATTTTTGCACCAGGAGTGGCATAAAGTTATCCAAAAGCAGTGTGTAAGACTGGTGGAGAAAACATGCCAATATGCATGAAAACTGTGATTAAAACCAGGGTCAATTCACCAAATATTGATTTCTATGAATATGAATATGAATTTTCAAATTTTCTGTAAATAAATGCTCTAAATGACAATATTTCTATTTAAAAAAACTGGGAGAAATGTTGTCCGTAGTTTATAGAATAAAACAACAATGTTCATTTTACTCAAACATAAACCTATAAATAGCAAAATGAGAGCTGTATTTCAGATCGGCATTCATCATATTTAATATTTCATATTTAATCACTTGTAATTTTCAATATAATGTGATATATAACAGTTTAAAATGCTACAATATAAGTATTTTCCAATAACAGTAATCAGTTTAATTAGTAGACAAATATATACCTTTTGAAAAATGCTAGTTAATTTCACCCTTATCACATGTAAATCAATGAAATATATATATATATATATATATATATATATATATATAAATAATTTATTTAAAATATAAAAAATGAAGTGCTCACAAAAATGAGAGCTTTACAAAGCTACATATTAATTAACCTTTTATGATGTTATTTTAATGACATTCTAAGGAATTAATTAATTAATTAATTATTATTTGGTAACTTGCTGCAAATAAATCTTCTGAATGCCATATGATCTTTTGCTCATTTAACACTTGAAATGTTCCACTATCGTTACAGTCAAATATGTCAAAATAAGTCAAAAATGTATTTGAAATGACAATTAAGATTTCAAGGGTCACTAAAGATAATTAAACATCAAGCATAAATGTATAGTATAGCTAGATAATCAAGCGATCAATTCAACGATGACCAGTAGCTTTATTTATTGATTGTCATTTACAATTAAATTAAGTGGCAGTTCAAGCAGTGTTAATATTGAAACAATAAACAATAAATAAACAATAAATAAATAAAAAAATCTTAAAAAAGGAAAGGAAAATTATATATAATATAATTTAGAACAGAATAGTTAGTTAAATTATAAATATATATTATAAATTGTTCTAGGAAATTGCCATATTCGGGTAAATGCTGAAAGGTAATAGACACACAGAAAAGTAAGGAAAGTACTAAATAGATGATATACATAAATATAGAGTATATATCACACTAGATTTTTTACATTTTTGCATATATAGAATATGTTTTTATACATACATAGAATATGTTTTTAAAGTGATCTTTAAATATCTATATTTACAACCTCAAATCAAAGTTGGATAAGTAATGGAAAATGCAAATAATAACAAAACAAAACAGGATTTTTTTTTTTACATTTAATTAGCTTTTTATTTGATTTCAGATAGTATGAACCCAATACATATTTCATGTTTTATTTGTTCATGTCCATTTAATTTATTAGTATCAATCATTGCTTTCTTTTCATGAGTTAATGAAGAATTGACCAATACAGTTGTTCCAAAATAGCCTGATATTAATAGTTTTTGTTCCCTTTTAAAATGTGTTAAATTAAATAGTAACAACAAATAGCAGTATATTTAAACAGAATTAACATTATTTTTATTTTACATTTAAGATTCAGCTATTCTTTCATAAAGAGCCAAAACAGAAGGAGCTGTTCTTTGTATTTGGTGGTGAAATATAGTCTGATGTTGAACAGAAGGGGGCATTAGTGGACCAATCACATCTTCACTGTGGATCCAGAGAAACAGGAGCTCTAAACAGCAGCAGATGATGCTGTGTACAGTGTGAGTACAGTGTAATTATTATCTCAGACACTGTGTATGAACACCTCTATGCTGTATATGACTGTATATGTGACTTTATGGAATGCTTGGCTGAATTTACAGTGCATTTAAACTGAAATTGAGGCTCAATTAAAGCCAGAACAGACCCACCTGCAGACCTGCAGAAACCAGAGCCATTTCTTCACATTACTGGCAGAGCTTTCATTGCTATCATTTTTAATATGCAGATAAAAAGCAGCACTTTTCAGTTTTTACCTGCCAAAAGCCTGTGTGTGCTTTTTACTGCTGGATTAAAGACTAATTTGGTCATTTAATTGGTCCATTTTAATTTTGTGTTGGAATTAGTGTGAAAACAAAGGAGTGAGATAAAAAATAACACTTTATTTAGAGGGTACCTACATAGAGACTTCCTAACACATTCATATGCATTAAACTTTTTTTTTTTTGCTTTATAAAGCAATACTTGAATACCATATTTTTTGCACTATAAGGTGCACTTTAAATCCTTTAATTTTCCCAAAAATCATCAGTGCGTCTTATAATTCGATGCACCATATGTATGAGTTCTACCAGTCAGGTATTAAGGAGCAGTAAAGCCACTCTGCTGAAGTACAGAGTTATACAGGAGTTTCAGTTTAGTTCTCCAGCACCGAGACTGGAGCAGTATTAGCATTATCCTCTAACTGCGCTAAGCGCTAGCTCTTTCATCATTCAGAGGTAAGTATATTGGACTGTAGCCTGCTGCTAACCCAGGCTAGCACTGCTGGAGCTGCATTAGCATTATCCGCTACCCACGCTAAGCACTAACTCTTTTGCTGTTCAGAGGTTGAAAGTATATTGGACTGTGGTCTGCGTGTTACCATGTTAAAACAAGCAACGCAGAACGAACCGCTAGCTAATAGCGCCCTGGCTTACTGGAACACTCAGGGTTCCTCAGTGTAGCTCTGTCAGGTGCCATTTACTAGCGCTAACCGCGGTTAGCCTCTAATGCTAATGCTCCTGCACCCAGTCTTAGTGGAAATCTGGAAATTTAAGTTTACTGTAAATAAACGGAAGCACTTTACTCACCCAAATAAATAGTTTTCAGGTGAGAAATATGTGTAGATTAACATCCAGCACTCATTTAACTTTAAAAGAAAGTGTTTTCTTTAAGAATTACAGTTTTGTTTATTTAGCTTAAGTTAGTTACCCTCCTCCACCACCCAGCGGTGAGACCTGCTGACTTTACATGTGTCATCCTCCTGGTGTTGGGGCATCACTAGTGATAGGGGGATTCCTAATGAGTGTATTTAGTAATTGGCTGTGTAAACTGAAAGAAAATGGGAAAAAAAGATATAAAAAAAGATCCCAGTTTTCTAATTGGAGTAAAAATAAATGTTTTATGTAAATAATTTTTTGTTTGATTTAGATTTTATGAATATTATACTTTCAACAATTTGATTTAAGCTATTGCCATAATATTTCCTAGCTTACTGTATTGCAATATATTGAATCATTACCCTATATTATGCTGCATATCTTTCTTTTCATTTCTTTACCAAACACAGCCTTATTATTCAGCGTGTTAAATATAACTTGGATGATGCGAAGCAGAAAATGCTCCTGAATGTCTAACACTGAACTATAGATATGTGGAAAAGTATAAACTATTAAAAGTTCATCTGCTTAAGAGAAGCTGTAATAAAGGTCAAATGTGAAGCTCTAAACACTTATACATTATGATATTAGATGTAAATGTTAAGGTTTCTTGTTGATTTCTTCTTAAATATGTGTTTTCTTCTTTTTTTCTGGCTCTGAAAAGTGAATAAGTTGACCTCAGTGGCTGTTTAGACTGAAACTGAAGTGAATAAAGGATGATCTCTGACACATACACAGTGCCGTCTTTGCATCGCATAATCATCCACATAAACATTCACTCACACAATTGAGTACATATCAACTGGCCTTGATTATGAACGAGTTTGGAGTCAACAGGTTTGGATACTCCAGATATTACAGTCCTATATTCATATCTATAATATTTGACAGGGCAATGTATGGGTACATGTATTTCGATACCTGATTTATTGCATTATTTCTTCTGAAATCAAGGATATTAAGAAGAGTTTAGCCTGATTTTGTTGGAGTAACTGTCTCCACTGCTCAGAGAATTGTTTTTGCTGTAGTTTGGAACATTGCAATGAGGATTAATCCTCATCTTATTCCAGAAGTACTGTTAGGAGCTCCATCATTCCAGAGAACATAGTTACAATGGTCTACAGCTCAAGGCTGGGGAGCTTTATTACAAAGACCCATGGTGTATTATATTATTCTGAGAGATATTATTATTTATACACTCATCATTAATTAAAATGTATCACCAGAAGGAAGTATTGGATTGCAATGCTAATCAAAAGGAAAATAAATGTAACCATGATTAAAAATAAACTGAATTAAACTGATATGGGCAACTTTTGGTCATATTTATTGAGCTACACATACAGAAATGGTGGTGAAGCACAAAAAGGTGGTTTGTATTAGAAACAAAAGATAATACAGGATAATTGGCCGCGCTGCGGATCCTCGCCTGTGTCTGACGGCGTCTCACCCAGGCGCGCTGCGGATCCTCGCCTGTGTCTGGCGGCGTCTCACCCAGCCGCGCTCCGGATCTTCCCCTGTGTCTGGCGGCGTTTCACCCGGCCGCGCTGCGAATCCTCCCCTGTGTCTGACGGCGTCTCACCTGGCCGCGCTGCGAATCCTCCCCTGTGTCTGACGGCGTCTCACCTGGCCGCGCTGCGGATCCTCGCCTGTGTCTGGCGGCGTCTCACCCGGCCGCGCTGCGGACTAAGTGAACTGGACTGGACTATCTCAGGTTATTTTCATGTTTTCTCTCTGTACTACGAGTTAAAATGCTCTGGTCTGCTTTATTGACAATCTTGGGGTGTCTGTCACTCCTCTGTGTTCTAACTCCAGTTTCCTTACGTTGGTCACAGGTAAATTCCAGATTATTGCTGGAATTCCTGGTCAGTACGGTCTACATGGTTAAATGTGGTGTAATGGAACCACAGTGGCAACCTCCAAACAGAGGTTTTGACCCCATTTGTATGCACAATATGGCATTTCAAAACTGCATTCCATCTATTTGGTCCTACCGTACAACCTTACCACCACGGCGCCATAACAAACCATATGCAAATTTGGCCAACCTTCGTTCTTTCCCCAGGACCTTGGAGTCCAACACACAGCAATGCCACCTGAAAATGGCTTTGCTTAATACTCGCTCGCTCAATACTAAAAGTCTTGTCTTAAATGAATTTATATCTGACAGCAAACTAGATTTTCTTTGTCTTACCGAAACCTGGCAAAAACCTTTGGACTATTATTTGTTAAATCAGACCACTCCTGTAGGTTATACATACATTGTTAAGCCTCGCATGGAAGGGCGAGGAGGTGGTATCGCTGCAATCTATAGGGCAGACATTAAAACAACTACAATTTCCATTCCTGCTGCACTTTCTTTTGAACACCTTGTTTTCAAGCTGTCTGGCCCTACTCCTCTGGTCATTGCTGTGATCTATCGCCCCCCCAAGCAAAACCCCTCCTTTCTTGCTGACTTTTCTGAGTTCCTCACTCATCTAAGTGCCCTTTCTTCATCTGTTCTCCTCTTGGGTGATTTTAACATCCATATTGATGACACCAACTGCAAGTTTGCTAATGAATTTTTGGATTTATTAGAGTGCCTTAGCTTTACACAACATGTTGACTTTCCAACTCATATAAAGGGTCATACTCTAGACCTTGTCTGCTCGACAGGTGTTGCTATAAATCACATCTCCAATCAACAACTTGGTGTCTCTGACCATTTGACGGTCTCCTTTGATGTTGATGTTCCTGCCCCCATCACAAAAACAAAACGTAAAATTTCGTTTAGGAATCTTAAACAAATTTCCCCCTCTGCTCTTACAGACTCTCTTATCAACCAGTTGTCTGTCTCTCCTCCTCTGCCACCTAGAAATCCTTCAGCCCTTGTCGATTATTATAATGACACTCTCTCCTCCTGTCTTGATCAGCTGGCTCCTCTCAAAACCAAAGTAGTTTCATTTTCCCATTCATCACCATGGTACACACCAGAACTCCACCAAATGAAATCTCGGAAACGCCAGCTTGAACGACTTTACAGGAATACCGGCCTAACAGTGCACCACCAGGCATACTCTGATCACCTTAAACTTTATAAAGATGCCCTAAATACAGCCCGATCCAATTACTACTCTGATCTTATTCATGCTGATTCGTCTAACCCTAAAGCTCTCTTCTCCACAATAAACAAACTTCTCAAACCAATGGATAACATCTCCAATTCCTTTACAGTTGATAAATGCAATTCTTTCCTTTCATTTTTTCAAACAAAAGTCGAGACCATTTACAGCTCACTGTCCATCCCTCCTGTCCTTCCTGGCCCTCCATTTGTCTCACCACAATTTATCACTCAGCCTCTCTCGCAGTTCTCACCTGTGTCTCAAATACAGCTGTCAGAGATTGTTGCTAAAACTCAAAGCTCCACCTGTATCCTAGATCCTCTCCCATCTAAACTGGTGAAGGATTGCTTCCCAGCCATCTCGTCACTCATCACAGACATAATAAACTCTTCCCTTAGCTCTGGTTCAGTTCCACATTCCCTCAAACTGGCTGCTGTCACCCCCATCCTAAAGAAACCAGGGCTTGACCCAGAAAATTTGACTAATTTTCGTCCCATCTCAAACCTCCCTTTCCTGTCAAAAATGCTAGAACGTGTTGTTGCGTCTCAGCTTACAAATCATTTAGTTTCTAACAATTTGTTTGAACTGTTTCAGTCTGGTTTCCGTCCCAAACATAGCACTGAATCAGCCCTTATCAAAGTGACAAATGACCTTCTTCTTTCCTCTGACTCAGGACATATTAGTATTCTCATCCTCCTCGATCTTACTGCAGCTTTCGACACCATTAACCACTCTGTTCTTCTTTCACGCCTTAAATCTTCACTCAATATCACAGGTACTGCCCTCTGTTGGCTAAGGTCATACCTCACAAACCGTAAACAGTTTGTTAATATTAACAACTGCAGTTCTGCTATTGCTCCACTATCCCAAGGTGTTCCCCAAGGCTCGGTGCTTGGTCCACTACTATTTATACTTTACATGCTTCCTCTCGGTAACATCATTCGTCAGCATGGCCTTCATTTCCATTGCTATGCTGATGATGTCCAGCTTTACATTTCTACCAAATCCATCACTACTGCATCTCTTTCTGTTCTGACAAATTGCCTCACTGAAATAAAATCCTGGATGAAAACCAACTTTCTCAAATTAAACTGTGATAAATCTGACATGATTATTATCGGTCCGAAATCCCTGACAAAAAACACAACAAACTTCCAGCTCACGATTGACAACTCTACATTGTCTCCTTCCTCAAACATCCGTAATCTTGGAGTCATTTTTGACAGTAATCTTTCATTTGACAATCATGTAAATCAAATCACAAAATCTGCTTTTTTTCATCTAAAAAACATTGCACGCCTTCGTCCATCACTTTCCTTTTCCTCCGCTGAAACCCTGATCCACGCTTTCATTACATCTAGAATTGACTACTGCAATAGCATTCTTTACGGCACATCTAACAAAATCTTAAATAAACTTCAATACATTCAGAACTGCGCTGCACGTCTCCTCACTCGTTCTCCCTCCCGCGACCACATTACACCTGTCCTCCAACAACTTCACTGGCTCCCTGTCACTCATCGTATTCAATTCAAAATTCTTTTATTTACTCACAAAGCTCTCCATAATCAGGCCCCTCCCTACCTCACTGACCTGCTTCATTATCATACTCCTTCCCGTTCACTTCGATCATCTGACGCCAATCTACTGTCCATTGGTAGAACCAAGCACCGGACCTGGGGCGACAGAGCTTTTTCCATAGCTGCCCCCTCCCTGTGGAACTCTCTCCCAAAACACCTCCGCGACTGCTCTGATCTTCCCACTTTTAAATCTCTCCTCAAAACTCACCTTTTCAGATCTGCTTTCAACACATGATGCAACATTTCTATGTCCCTCTCCTTTTTTCCTTTTCTTCATCTGTTTTTAATCTCTTTAAATTTAAATTTAAATTTTCTATCTTTTATGCTTTGATTGTTTTGCTCTATTTGATTTCTATTGTATGGTATTGATGATGTTGGTGATGATGATGTTGATTATTTTACTATGTATTTTCATATTGTATTTTTTATGCAATGTAAAGCGTCTTTGAGTATCCTGAAAAGCGCTATAAAAATAAAATGTATTATTATTATTATTATTATTATTATTATTATTATAATGCATGTGGGAACCATGGGATGTCCATATATATAGATCTAAAGTATTCGCCTGGTTTCCTTGGAGACAATGACATTTTGTCACTGTCAGATAAAATACATTAAGGGCCTATTTTAGTGATCTACAGGTGAGCAATAATTCCCTCATTGCGCAGCTGGATTTAGGGCATGTCGGTGTGTAAAAAAAAAAGTGCAAAAGGCGTGTACTAATTCTATTAACCAATCATGGGTGTGTTTTGGGCGTAACGTAAAATAAACCAGTATTTATAATTAATCAGTGTGCCAGTTGTCACTCCCTGTAAGAGGCAGGAGAGCTCTGACTTTGGCGTGTTCATATCTTAACAGCGCAGTGTTTTGTGTGTCTCAGCAGAGGATACTGCCCTGCGTGTTCACTCTGTGAAGATACACCAGCAGCTCATTTATGTGATGTAATTTTATTCTTTATTCTGTTTATTGTTGAGGTAAAAGTCGAGTTTGTTCTCTGCAATGCGTCCGTGTGTGTGTGTGTGTGTTTAATGAGCGGGGGTGTGCAGAGTGCTGGGAGCACCTATAGGAATGGACTGACTGTAGGATGATGATTGACTGTTTAGGTTTATTTTAATCAGTAGAGCACCTGTGTTTTCTGTGTTTTCTGCTACCAAAATGGAAATAGGCTAAACACTTACCTGAACACACGTCACTTCCAGACCAACACGCCCATTATTATATTTTAACAGTGTGGTTACAAGGCGTGAAAATAGACTGTTGATGACGTGTAAGATAGGAATGAGCATTGCAACGCGCCTTGCGCAGGGAGTAAGACAGGGTTCTATGTCTCTAAAATGAACATGTCTCTAAATGTCATTTGGAATATACATTTCAATATTAGTCATTTTTTATTGTGTTTCACATTGACATCAGGATATCCACCAGCATTGCTACACATTGCATTATTTGTCCGTTCATCATTCAGCCATAGTTTGCTTGCATATGTTTCTGTGGATGACTTATAGGTGATACTTTAAGTTTTTAGTTTAATTGTGGTTGGTACATGGTCCAAAATGTTTTGGAGCACAACACAACCAATATTGTCCTGCAATAATTCATCTCATGCAGCTCCAATATTCTCATTTCTGGCAGATTTTGCGGTAGCAGTGGAGCATTGATAGCTTGTCCAGTAGCAACATTTTTAATCAGACATAGATGTAGGTATGCAGGGGTCAATCACAACAATCATAGTGTATGTTCAGAAAAAGATCAACTAGATGAACTGTGTGTCAGTGTTCTGACCATGGGATGTCCAAATCTATCTATTAAATCTAGATCTAAAAGGTTTCATTGCATCATTTTAAATTCATTTTAAAATGTCTAGTTGTGGTCTCTAGTATGAATGAATGCTATGTGAGCTGGTAGCTCTGCTTTAGATCACTGAATTACTGGTTTCTGAAGAAAGACAGGATTTGGCTCTTGCTCATGAATATATCGCCTCTATATATATATGCAAATAAAAGGCCTCTCTGCCTTTTCCCTACAGTCAATTTTACAGCTCTAAAACGCAAAGGACAAAATGTTTTCAGGAGATACAGCCTTAGTTATAAAGATACAGCACTAAATGCTCAGTAAGGGTAACCCTTAAAAAAATGTCAGACTCCAGTTTATCAACGCCACAGTGAAAGTGCAAGTAATGTCGTGATACCAGTCTCCCCACGGCAGCGCGAATAACCTAAGGCTAAGGCTACTAAACTCTTACCTCATATTTAATGATTCAGTGATTGGGCAGTTTCACCATGTCAAAGCCCCAGAGTCTGCTCTATATCATAAAATCCAATGTGAACGAAGCCCGCTTTGACCGGTGTTCTGTCAAGTTGAGCTGCCTTGCCAAACCATGCTTCCCTAGTGTCTATTTATACAAGATAGCTAAAGCTACCTAGCTCTGTAAACAAAAGCTGTAAATAGAGTAAACAGAGCTGTAAGCTCCTCCTTAGCTATAGCTCCTAATGCTGTAGCCCAGGTTGAGCTCTGTCTGTGGGCGGTCCTGAGCCGAGGTGGGCGAAGTCATGAATTCACTGGTTGATGTAGACACCGTAACGTCTCTCTGATCAACTCGTATTTCTGAGGGTTTTCTTTTACGAGCTACTGTAGACAATGGAGGCTGAGAAACAGTTTCATGTGCAGCACGCATATACAACTCAGAGAGACCTATAGTATTTCACAAAGAACAAGAAAAAGTGGATTTTGGTGGAATAAGTCCTTTAACCCTTGTGTGGTTTTCATATTTTTGTTACTCGTTTACTTTGTTACTTGTATTTAATTAAGCAAAATTAAGCAATTTTACATTAAAATGCTTTACACATGCTTGCTTCACCTAAATTGCAAAAAGCAATATAAACAGCTTACATGGTTAATATTTGCCTTTTACCTTTCTTATGTTACATTTCTTTCAAAAAGTGCTGCTCTTTTTTTAATTAGTTTTTTAATAAAATGTAAAATGTTAGTTTCAAATTTACAAATGAAGCGATGTTTATTAGCCCTTGGCCAAACATACTGTATGTAATATAAATGTGTGTGGGGGAGGGGGGGTTCAGTGTGTGTTTATCGAAAATGTGTTTTGATATATACACCACACAAGGGTTAAGAATTTGCCTGGTTTCATTGGAGACCATAACATATTGTCAATGTCAGATAAAACATTATGGGCCCTATTTTAGCAATCTATAGGTGAGCCATAAGAAAAAGCACACTTGTGCGGCTCACAACACGCAAAAGTCATGTAATAAATCTCTTAATTAATCATGGGTGTGTTTTGGTTCATTATAGTGTATATTTAGAAAAAAACAACAACTAGATGAACTGTGTGTCAACGTTCAATGGTTGCAATTGAATGCGTTCATTAGAAGGCGTGTCCACAAGCACTTGGCCACATGCTGTACGCTGCAGATGTGCAGATAGTGATGAGGTTATACATGCTGGAGTGTTCCTTTAAACACCTTGGAGAGAAGCCGGCGTGTGTGAGCCAGGAGTAGCATTACCCCGTCCATTACTGCTCCCCCGGGGGGCTCGTCCGCACCGCCAGCCAGAGCCAAATGAACGAGCCGAGTGGAGTGGAGTGGAGAGTGTGTGGAGAGTGTGTCGGTGGCGTGAAAACGCTGTTTGTGTTTCTGGGAGATGATCTGGAAGATTAGATTTATTTCCTGTCAATTGTCTTTCCACTTTATTCAGATAAAGAGGGCTTATAGGGCTCAGCTGAGTGATGCACAGCCATTAATCACGCATAATAACTGAGTGGCAGGAAAGATACGTTGATGTTTTTTTGGCTATAAAATGAAATAAATGAAGCCATGATGATGTAATCATGTTAATGTTGTTTATCGTCTTTAACATAAAGGCTCATAAATGGTTCCCAGCATGGTGATATCGTTTTTTGGAAGAATA